>NC_089580.1:190458659-190694042 GCF_019320115.1 Miscanthus floridulus
CATACATCACACAAGCAAGGATGTTTAAATTTAATACGTGTGCTATGCAAGCAAACATATGAAATGCAAATTCAAATGCATCATCCAAGTTCATGAGCTTGCTCCCCCTACTTGTGTGCTCAAATTTTTAATTGATCCCTTTCCTTTTCACTTCTCTCCCCCTATGTCATATATCAAGTACATCTTTATGTTTCTCTCCCTTTATGTTTCTCTCCCTTTATGATATTTCTCCCCCTATTTCACTATATCTTTGTTTCTCTCCCCCTTTGTCATAAATGACCACAAAGGTTCAAAATATAGATAGTATGATTTGTAGGGTCGAGATAATCAATGTCAATCAATGGGTTGAGAATCATGTACCCAAATTTGGTCTAATCTAGATCATTTACCAAGGATATTTAACTCGGTTTGATCCAAGGACAAGCTTCTTCACACCTCAAAATAAGGGTTATCTTGTACCATGTTGAGTTAAACACTTAGAGTTCATTTTCTAGATTAAACACTAGGTTTACAAGCCCATAAACATGTCATATGCTACCACTAGATCAAGTCAAGCATAGAAGCAATAGTGATACCATATAAACATCAAATTCATTTGATTTTCATGAATGAGCCTAATAAAATAGAACCACTTGAAAGGTAGATGTACTAAACATGTCCTTAGCAAGGATGTATGTTATGCCAATCAACTTTTACCTTGAATAGCTCGAAGGAGAGGCATGTCATATAAGTGGGGGGGTGCATCAACACATATTTGAGAAATCCAATATGTTCAACTCATTTCTTAGCTTGCAAAACCTTTTCTCATCCAATGGCTTGGTGAATATGTCGGCAAGTTGATCTTCGATGCCTACACTCTCAATATAAATGTCCCCTTTTGTTGATGATCTCATATGAAATGGTGGCGGACATCTATGTGCTTTGTTCTTGCATGTTAAACCAGATTGTTGGTCAACTTGATTGCACTCACATTGTCACATAGCAATGGCACTTTCTTGAACTTGATTCCAAAGTCACTCAAAGTGGCCTTCATCCAAAGTATTTGTGCACAACAACTACCGGCGGATATGTATTCGGCTTCGGTGATTGATAATGCAACACTATTTTGCTTCTTTGATGACCATGAAACAAGTGATCTTCCTAATAATTGACATGTGCCCGAGGTGCTCTTCCTTTCAACCTTGCATCCCGCATAGTCCGAGTTGGAGTAACCAACTAGCTCAAACTTTGCTCCTTTGGGATACCACAAACCAACATTTGGTGTATGCTTCAAGTACCTCAAAATTCTCTTTGTAGCCTTCAAATGACTTTCTCTTGGTGAGGCTTGAAATCTTGCACACATGCATACACTAAACATGACATCCGGCCTTGATGCGGTCACATAGAGTAGGCTTCCAATCATAGACCGATACAACTTTTGATCCACCATGTTTCCACTTGCATCACTATCCAAGTTGCCATTGGTGTGCTAATGACTTTGCTATCACGCATGCCAAACATCTTGATCATGTCCTTGATATACTTGCCTTGACTTACAAATGTACCATTCTTTAATTGCTTGATTTGAAGACCAAGAAAGTAACTCAACTCTCTAATCATGGACATCTCAAACTCATTAGCCATCATTTTTCCAAATTCATCACAAAAGTCTTGATTGGTTGATCCAAATATGATGTCATCAACATATATTTGCAAAACAAATAGATCTTTTCCAATCTTCTTGATGAAAAGAGTGGTGTCCACCTTGCCCATTGTGAACCCTTTAGAGAGTAGGAAGTCTCTCGATCTCTCATACCATGCTCTAGGTGCTTGCTTCAAGTCATACAATGCTTTCTTTAACTTGTACACATGGTTGGGCTTCTTGTCATCTTCAAAACTGGGAGGTTGCTCAACATATACTTCTTCATTGATGTAGCCATTGAGAAATGCACACTTAACATCCATTTGATAGAGCTTGATGTTGTGGGCACAAGCATAGGCTAGCAAGATTCTAATTGCTTCTAATCTAGCAACCGGGGCATATGTTTCTCCAAAGTCAAGACCTTCAACTTGTGTATAGCCTTGTGCTACCAATCTTGCTTTGTTCCTTACTACTATCACATCTTGATCTTGCTTGTTTCTAAAGACCCATTTGGTTTCAATCACATTGTGTCCCTTTGGTCTTTCTACCAACTCCCATACTTGATTTCTTGTGAAGTTATTCAATTCTTCATGCATAGCATTTACTCAATCAACATCCTTCAATGCTTCATCTATCTTCTTTGGTTCAATGGATGACACAAATGAGAAGTGTTCACAAAATAATGCTAATCTTGATCTTGTTTGTACACCTCTAAAAATATCACCAATGATAGTGTCCAATGGATGATCCCTTGCGACATTGGTAGGTTGAAGTATTGGAACTTGATTGCTTGCACTTGCTTGATCATTGGGTTGAGATGATGTACTAGCCACTTGATCTTGTTCATTTTCATGAGAGCCACTTGCACTAACTTGATTTGTATCATCTTGCACATTTGAGTTAGAGAGCACTTGCACTTGATCATCTTCATCATCATTAACTTGCCTGGGCCTCAAATCACCAATATCCATGTTCTTCATGGCATTTGAAAGTCGAATGCCTCTAACATCTTCCAAGTTTTCATTCTCTACTTGTGAACCCTTGGTTTCATCAAATTCAACATCATGAACTTCCTCAAGAGTACCACTATCCAAATTCCAAACTCTATATGCTTTGCTTGTAGTGGAATAACCAAGTAGGAATCATTCATCACATTTCTTGTCAAACTTGCCCAATCTTGTGCCTTTCTTCAAGATATAGCATTTGCAACCAAAGACCCTAAAATATGCAATGTTGGGCTTTCTACCATTCAAGAGTTCATATGGTGTCTTCTCTTTCAATGGGTGATAATAGAGGCGGTTGCTACAATAGCAAGCCGTGTTGATAGCTTTGGCCCAAAAAGATTGACTCACATTGTACTCACCGAGCATAGACCTTGCCATATCAATTAGTGTTCTATTCTTCCTCTCAACAAGGCCATTTGATTGAAGTGTGTACTTGGCCGAGAATTGATGTCTAATTCCAAATTCATCACATAACTCATCAATTCTAGTGTTCTTGAACTCACTACCATTGTCACTTCTCACTCTCTTGATGGTTGTTTCAAACTCATTATGAATGCCTTTGATAAATGATTTGAATGTTGCAAACACATCACTTTTGTCCACTAGAAAGAATACCCACATGTATCTAGTGTAGTCATCCACTATCACAAAACCATATTTGTTACCACCAATACTAGTGTATTGTGTTGGCCCAAACAAATCCATGTACAATAACTCAAATGCTTTACTAGTGCTCATCATGCTTTTCTTAGGATGGGTGTTTCCAACTTGTTTGCTGGCTTGACAAGAGCTACAAAGCTTATCCTTTTCAAACACAACATCTTTCAAGCCTCTAACCAAGTCATGCTTAACCAATCTATTCAATTGTTTCATCCCAACATGACCAAGCCTTCGATGCCATAACCAACCCATGCTAGACTTAGTGAACAAGCATGCAGATAATTTAGCTTCACTAGCATTGAAATCAACCAAGTATAGATTCTCATATCTAAAACCTTTGAAGATCAAATTAGAGCCGTCTACACTTATGATTTCTACATCATCTACTCTAAATATGTAGTTGAATCCAAGATCACACAATTGTGCCATGGATAGCAAATTGAAGTTCAAGCTCTCTACTAGCAACATATTGGATATGCTTATGTCATTGGATATTGCAATCTTACCAAGCCCTTTGACTTTGCCTTTGCCATTGTCACCAAATGTGATACTATCATAATCATCATTGCCATTGATGTTGATTGAGTTGAACATTCTTGCATCACCGGTCATGTGTTGAGTGCACCCACTATCAAAAACCCAATGCCTTCCTCCGGCTTTGTAATTAACCTACAAAAGAAGATCAATTCTTTTTAGGTACCCAAACTTGCTTGGGTCCTTGAAGGTTAGTCACTAAGCTCTTTGGTACCCAAATGACTTTCTTCTTTAAGCCCATCCATGGTTTACCAATGAACTTAGCCTTCACACCATTTGTGCCCTTAATAAGCATATAGCATGAATCAAGCTTAATGGAGGATACATTAGCATTTTTGCTCTTGTTTTTGCATTCATGCTCTTTTATGACCAACTTGCTTGCAACTAGTGCAAAACCGACCATTGTTCTTCACAAAACTAGTCTTGTGAGGAGCAAAAGCCGCCTTGCCTTTCTTAGGGGTATAGCCCAATCCCTCTTTGTAGAGAGAAGCTCTTTGGCTACCCAAGCACATAAGCAAGCGGTCCTCACCACCATAAGCTTTAGCTAAGGTGTGAGTGAGCTTATTGATCTCCTTCTTGAGGTTCTCATTCTCAACTACTAGTGAGGTGTCACAAGTGAGACCATCACTACTAGGTGAGGAGGAAGTGGAAGTACTATAAGAAGGGTTAGTAGGAGCAATAATGATAGGCATAGATAGTGATTCATCAATTATATCATAAGTTAAACCTACATTGCAAGTTTCAATATGCTTCCTTTTATTTTGCTCATCAAGCAAAGATGAATGAGCCTTTTCAAGCTTTTTGTGAGCTTTTCCAAGCTTCTCATTGGCTTCCTCTAGCCTCTCATGAGATGCATTGAGCTCATCAAAGGCTTGCTTAAGGGCTATTAGTTCCTTACGCAAGCTTTGCATTCCCTTCTCTTGATGTCAAAGTGTTCTTTAGCATCTTCTAGCATATCAATTAATTCATCCTTAGTAGGTTCATCATCATCACTATCACTATCATTTTCATGTTCATTGTCATCAACATGTTCTTCATCACTTTCATCATCACAAGATTGTACCTTAGTGGCCTTAGCCATGAAGCATAATGAAGATTCAAAGAGAGAAGGCTTCTCATTGATAGCAATGCTTGCAAGAACCTTCTTCTTGGTGGTCTTGTTATCATCACTATCGTCATCATCATCACTTGAGGAAGCATCACTATCCCAAGTGACTACATATGAACCACCCTTCTTCTTCTTGAATGCCATCTTGTCCTTCTTCTCTTTCTTTTCCTTCTTGTCCTTCTTGTTCTTCTTGTTGTCATCATCATTGTCTCTATTGTATGGGCATTGAGCAACAAGATGATCTTTGCTTCCACACTTGAAGCACCTTCTTGACTCTTCTTTGTTCTTGGATGAAGACTTCTTCCTTCTAGCACAGTAGCCCTTCTTCACCATGAACTTGCCAAATCTCTTGACAAAGAGAGCCATCTTCTCATCATCATCATCATCATCCCAAGATTCATCTTCTTCACTTGATGTCTCTTGCTTAGCTTTGCCCTTTGATGATGTGGCTTTGAATGCCATGCTCTTCTTCTTGTCATCCTTCCTGTCATCTTTCTTCTCCTTCTTCTCTTCCTTCTCATCATCATCTCTATAAGTATCATCGGTCATTATATCTCCCAATACTTGGTTTGGTGTCATGGTGTCCAAACCGCTCCTTACTAGAATAGTGACCAATGTACCAAATCTTGAGGGCAAACATCTCAAGAACTTATGTGAGAAGTCCTTGTCCTTCACCTCTTCTCCAAGTGCTTTAAGATCATTGACAAGCACTTGAAGCCTATGAAACATCTCCGACACACTTTCACCCTCCTTCATCTTGAAGCTTGCAAACTTTTCTTTGAGGATGTATGCCTTTGCACCCTTCACAGCTTGAGTGCCCTCAAATGATTCTTCCAACTTCTTCCATACCTCATGAGCCATCTCAATATTTTTGACTTGCTCAAATGTTCTTTCATCAATTGCATCATAAATAGCACTTAGAGCAATGTCATTGTTTTGGAGGAGTACTTCTTCGGCCACGGTGGGATTCTCCGGATCTTCAATCTCAATTTTGGTTCCTACCACCTTCCAAACCTTCCTATTGATTGACTTGATATAAGTTGTCATCTTGGCCTTCCAATAGGGATAGTTGGAACCATCAAATTGGGGTGGCTTCTTTGTGTTGTTGATTTGAGCCATTTTTACACCGAAGGTTGTTAAGCCTCAAATCACGGTGACCTCAGCTCTGATACCACTTGAAAGGTCCTAATGGCTAGAGGGGGGTGAATAGCCTAATAAAAATTCTACAACAACACTTAACAAAATGGTTAGACAATTATGAGGCGAAGCAAGTGTTGTGCTAGCCTACTCAAAATGTAAGCCACCTACCACAATTCTAGTTTAGATAGTATCTATTCACACAATAGCTATGACACTACCCTATATTAGTGTGCTCTCAAAGGCTAACTAAAGAGCCACACCAACCAAGCAAGCAAGCTCTCACAACTAGCTACACTAAAGAGCTTGACAACTAGTTTGCGGTAATGTAAAGAGAGTGATCAAGAAGGTTATACCATCATGTAGATGAAGGAACCAATCAATCACAAGAATGAATACAAATGAAGACCAATCACCTTGGAATCAATGATGAACACAATGATTTTTTACTGAGGTTCACTTGCTTGCCGGCAAGCTAGTCCTCGTTGTGGCGATTCACTCACTTGGAGGTTCACGCGTTAATTGGCTTCACATACCAAACCCTCAATAGGGTGCCACACAACCAACACAAGATGAGGATCACACAAGCCATGAGCAATCTACTAGAGTACCTTTTGGCTCTCTGCCGGGGAAAGGTCAAGAACCCCTCACAATCACCACGATCGGAGCCAGAGACAATCACCACCCTCCGCTCAACGATCCTCGCTGCTCCAAGCCATCTAGATGCCGGCAACCACCAAGAGTAACAAGTGAAATCCACAATGAAACACGAACACCAAATGCCTCTAGATGCAAACACTCAAGCAATGCACTTGGATTCTCTCCGAATCTCACAAAGATGATGAATCAATGATGGAGATGAGTGGGAGGGCTTTGGCTAAGCTCACAAGGTTGCTATATCAATGAAAATGACCAAAGTTATGAGCTACAGCTAGCCATGGGGCTTAAATAGAAGCCCCCATGAAATAGAGCCGTTATACCCCTTCACTGGGCATAACGCGGGCTGACCGGACGCTCCGGTCAGTTGATCGGATGCTGAGCCCCCAGCATCTGGTCGCTCATAGCTAGCCACTTGTCCTGACTTCAATGGTCATCAGTCTTGACCAGACACTGCGCCTGAGTTGATCGGACGCTGAACACCCAGTGTTCGATCATTTACAGTAACGTTCCAAAACCGATTTTTGCCGACCGGATGCGTCCGGTCAAGCTCAACCGGACCCTGTAAGCGTCCGGTCACACTGTGACTTCTTACTGTGCTAACCGACAACACGATCGAACGCATCCCTTCAGCGTCCGGTCGCTGAGTGACCCAGCGTCTGGTCAGTTGACCGACGCCAGCATCATTGCGACCAACTCCATTTCACCTCTAACTTCTTCACCCTTGCTCAAATGTGCCAATCACCAAGTGTATCACCTTGTGCACATGTGTTAGCATATTTTCACAAACATTTTCAAGGGTGTTAGCACTCCACTAGATCCTAAATGCATATGCAATGAGTTAGAGCATCTAGTGGCACTTTGATAATCGCATTCCGATATGAGTTTCACCCCTCTTAATAGTATGGCTATCAAACCTAAATGTGATCACACTCTCTAAGTGTCTTGATCACCAAAACAAAATAGCTCCTATGGTTTATACCTTTGCCTTGAGCTTTTTGTTTTTCTCTTTCTTCTTTCCAAGTCCAAGCACTTGATCATCACCATGGTATCATCATCATCATGCTATGATCTTCATTTGCTTCACCACTTGGAATGTGCTACCTATCTCATGATCACTTGATAAACTAGGTTAGCACTTAGGGTTTCATCAATTCACCAAAACCAAACTAGAGCTTTCACCCCTCTTGATAGTACGGCCATCTATCCTAAACCCGGTTATCAACTTCTCTACACACCTATGACCGGTGAAATGAAATGCCCTAGGTTATACCTTTGCATTGCACTTTCCATTCTATCTCCTCCAATGTCGATGCAATACATGCACCAACATGATCAACAATGATGTGATCCACTTCATATCATCATGTGATCATATTGGTTCATTGATCTTGACTTCACTTGCTTTTCACTGTTGCCTTCGTCCATCGGCGCTAAGTCTTGCTCAAGCTTCACCGCCACGTGGTCCATCGCTCCAAAGCCTCCGACTTACCCTTCACGCTTGCAACTAGTCCATCAAGCCAAGTCTTGTCTTGATCTTCTCCACCTTGATCACATGACTCAATGTCATGTCTCTTGTGCAATGAGCTCCTTCATCATCACATGTGTGAGCTTTGCAACATCTCTAAGCCATTTTCACCTTCATGGCATATGTTGCTCACACACATGTACTTGTGGACTAATCACCTATGTATCTCACATAAACACAATTAGTCCATCTAGGGATGTCACTCAATTACCAAAACCATACAAGGACCTTTCATCGGGGAGAGCTTGCTGCCACACACAAAGTAGTTGGCCAAGAAAGTCTCCACGCAGTGGGTGATGGATGCTCACCGTGAGGACATGGCCGAAAGCATGCGTCGGGGGGACATTGCCTAGCCTGCGGATGGCATGGAGCCTGGGTTGGAAGTGGACATCGCCCCACCTCCAACCGAGCCGAATGTCATCTAGCCAAGGAGTGAGAAGCCCGTGCCTTCGCCAGTCACATCGATAGTAGATGCCGCCAGGTGAAAGCTCTAGTTTGGTTTTGGTTAATTGATGAAACCCTAAGTGCTAACCTAGTTTATCAAGTGATTATGAGATAGGTAGCACTACTCCAAGTGATGAAGCAATGGCAAAGATCATGACGATGGTGATGGCATGGTGATGATCAAATGCTTAAACTTGGAAAAGAAGAAAGAGAAAAACAAAAGGCTCAAGGCAAAGGTATAAAATATAGGAGCCATTTTGTTTTTGTGATCAAGACACTTAGTGAGTGTGATCACATTTAGGATCAATAGCCATACTATTAAGAGGAGTGAAACTCGTATCAGAATGCGGTTATCAAAGTGCCACTAGATGCTCTAACTCATTACATATGCATTTAGGATCTAGTGGAGTGCTAACACCCTTGAAAATGTTTGTGAAAATATGCTAACACATGTGCACAAGGTGATACACTTGATGGTTGGCACATTTGATCAAGGGTAGTGAAGTTTAGGTGCAAGGGACAGTCCGACGGTGCCACCGGCACCCTAGATAGAAAAATTGGTGGTCACTGTGAGTGATCGGATGCTGATCTTGGGTGGACCGGTGCGTCCGGTCAGGTGTGGCAGAGAGGTCACCAGTTTCGGTGTTGCACCGGACGCTGGACCTGAGATGCACCAGACGCTGGTTTCTACGTCTGGTCAAACTGACATGGCAACACAGTGACTAGGGTTTAGCACTGGACGCTGGTCTATGTCTAGTCAAGGTGGACCGAACGCGTCCGATCAAAGAAAACTGGATTTGGACCCTTACTGTAAACGACCGGACGCTGGTGGTTCAGCGTCCGGTCAGTTTTGCCGGAGCGTCTAGTCAGTTAATAGCCGTTGTGATCTGGTGGCTCAAGTTTAACTTAGAATGACACGTGGCTTACATATGTGGATCGGACGCTGTGTCCAGGGTCCGGTCAGTATGACCGGAGCGTCCGGTCAGAGCGCGTTTTGCTCAGTGAAGGGGTACAACGGCTCTATTTTGTGAGGGCTTCTATTTAAGCCCCATGGCCAGTTCAAGCTCACTCTCTTGCACATTTTCATTGACATAGCAACCTTGTGAGCTTAGCCAAAGTCCTTCCACTCATCTCCATCATTGATTCATCATCTTTGTGAGATTGGGAGAGAATCCAAGTGCATTGCTTGAGTGATTGCATCTAGAGGCACTTGGTATTCGTGTTGCGCTGCGGATTTGCTTGTTACTCTTGGTGGTTGCCACCACCTAGACGGCTTGGTGCAGCGGTGAAGGATTGGCACGAGTTGGTGATTGTTTGTGGCCATCTCCGGTGATTGTGAGGGGAGTTGTACCTTCCCCGGCGGAGCGCCGAAAGGTAACTCTAGTAAATTGCTCGTGTCATTGAGTTACCTCACTTGTGGGTCAGTTCTTACGGTGTCCAATTGTGTGGACAAGGTTTGTGAAACACCTCTTAGCCGCCGAACCACCAAGTGTTGGTCGACACAATGGGGACGTAGCGTGTTGGCAAGCACGTGAACCTCGGGAGAAAATCGATTGTCTCTTGTCTTTGGCATTCTCCCGGTGATTGGCTATATATTCATCTTGTGATTGGTTCATCCCCTACACGTTGGTATAATCACCCTACTCACTTATTTACATTCTTGCAAACTAGTTGATACAAGCTCTTTAGTGTAATTAGAATTGAGAGCTTGCTTTATTATTTACATTCATCTAGTTGAGCTCTTTAGAGTAACAAGTTTGAGAGCTCTTAGTGAGTAATTACATAGCAAGTTTGTGTGCCTAAGTAATCATTGCAACTAGAATTGTTGGATAGGTGGCTTGCAACCCTTGTAGAGCTAGAGCAAGTTTGCATTATGCTATTTGTCATACTAATCAAATTGCTCTAGTTGATTTGTAGATTTTTAAATAGGCTATTCACCCCCCTCTAGCCATATTAGGACCTTTCACTAGGCAGCCCCAATAGCTTGTAAAGTATAAGTAGTTTAGCATATGTAAAAAGTTAAGTTCATGGGGGATCCCTCGTGTAAACATTCTTGTGTACTTAATGAATACAATCAGTTTTGTTTTTTGTGATGGAATCACTCCGTACGGGGAAGCTTGTCCCATTCGTTCATTAGTTTTACCTTAGCATAATTTTGTTTTTTATTCTTTCTTTTTCACACTTGCACGTTCGTCCCATAGGCTACAACCTTAGAAGCCTAGGCGTGGCCCGCGAGGCTCAGCTACTCGTAACCGTAGGTTGAGGCGGAGTGCAATCGGTCGGAATATTTCAAAGCAAAGCTACGTAAGGTAATTTAAAGGAACGAACTACCCTTTTGTTCGGGTAGGAAGGAGTTTTACCATATGATAGTAAACGAAAAGAGAGGTGGTAGTGCACCCCCGTGGAGCCCCTGAGCGACCCGAGCCAAAAGTGTTCGGGTCGGGGCGCTTTTATAGGAGCAAACGTTAAGTAAACAATGGTAAGACTGAATTTTAGGGGAAGAAATGACATAGCTGTTCCAAGCATTGGTGAGAACATTGTTGTTGTTGTCCTTCAGTTAGTAGGCGTCCAGTCAAATCACCTCGACCTTTAGTCATCCGGATCCTTACCCGCTACGCCCCATTTCTTGGTCGCTGCTTCTTTGCCTTTTTCTTCCTTTGGCCCGCCGACCTGTCGTAGAAGGCATTTGAGGAGCTCATAGTCCTTGTAGAGGTGTCTGATGGGGTAGGCGTGGTTGGTGCATGGGCTCTCCATGAGCTCATTGAAGTAGTCCAGAAGGCCCTACTGGGGCTGCTTGTCTGTGTGATCAGCCGTGGTGACCAACGCGGAGTTGGCCGGTCGGTGGCGATCTTTTTTGTTCTTTTTGCCCCTCCACATGGAGGGGCCCTTGTCCTGATCCTCGCACTTGGCCTTGCCTTTGCCTTGGCCTCCATTGAAGCATTGTGGGAGCAGCGCTCTCTAGATGCATCAGGCAAAGGCCCGTGGTCCCGGGCCATCCGGGCTAGGACTCCGGTCGTCCAGCCAGCGACCACGCCTAGGGTGTGTTTCACCACTCCTCGCGATGGTCCAACTGGGGTCTATGTTGCCTGCCATCACTGCTGCTTGATGGACGCCAACATCCTATTAGGATTGACGCCGGTCGCTGATGACGCTACGAGCGTCTTGGTTCGGCCCGAGCCGCTCGCGTACAGGCGGTCAGCACGGAGCAGGCGCCAAGTCAAGCCGAGGTGCAGATGTGGCCTCCTGTGCCACACTCGATGGCTGTAGCAGTGAGCGGGTGGAGTGATTTGTTTGGTGCATCCCCAGTCCCCTGGTGGGAAGAGAGGCCTCGAGTCGGTGTCGTGATACGAAGCTCTCCGCCTGTTGAACGGTTGCGGTTTCCACCAGTGCCCAAAGGTTCTGATGGATCGCCTATTCCTAGGGGTCGTTTGGCTCAGGAAGGCCACGCAGAAGCATTGTCGCAACAGCAATGTTCTAGTCTGCCTGAGTGAACTATGGGGATCGTTCCCCCCATCCATGATGTTGCGCTAGAGTCGGTGGGCATGACCCTGAGCGTCGCTCACTGGTTTATGCGCATGGGGTGCAGCGTGGTGCACCGAGCATGCCAGCGCATGTGGCGACTGGTTCTACCGCCATTGTCGTCACTCCTCGCCGTGCTCTTGTGTGAGCGTGAGGGTCCCCACACAAGGGTCTAGAGGGGTGTGAGTCTGCAAGGACTCCGCTACCACCGGTGGTTGTCCTGGAGCGTCTGCCATAGCACACTCCTAGGACGGACGGTGGCCAGGTGCCATGTCATCGATGCTGGAGCCGTCACTCTCAACATCATCATCCATGAGGTCGAGGAAACAGGTGGGAGCATAGCTCGCCATCCCCGTGAATTCGAACGTGAGAGGGGGCGGCCTCGACATCCTTTGGAGCCCCTAGGCGTACGCATCCATGGGGGACATGAGGCCTTAGGGGAACTGGTTGCATGGCGCTCTCTGCTCGGAATGAAGGGCAGGCGCCTCATCGTTGAAGTCGTTGGGTGTCCTAGAGCCGGCGGGGGCACCCCTCCGATGGGTGCCGGGATGGTTGCCTCCTCGTGGAGGCATAGTACGCCGGGCCGGTCGGTGACGAAGTCCAGGCTTCCAAAGAGGAAGGCCTGGGACAGCTCGAAGATGGGTGGGACCCACATCCCAACAGGTGGGAGTGTGGGAAACTCTAGTGAGTCGAAGCGAGACATATCACTTGAGCCCGCCATGGCGAAGGTGGCGGAAAAGTGGGCCATCTAATGACCAAAAAGTGTTGAACGTACAACGTCTTCCCCATGGACGGCGCCAACTGTCGGTGTAGAAAGTGACCAACACGTAAATATTTGTAGTTTTGTCGTATGTTGTGATCGGAGATGGCCTAGCACTTAATGACACAGGGTTTATACTGGTTCAGGCAACGTGCCCTACTCCAGTATGAGTCAGTCGATGACTTTATTCCTGAGCCCAGGTGCTCAAAGTTTGCAGAGAAGGAGAAAGATGGGGGGTACAAGAGGTTCGGTCGGACTCTGGTCAGAGAGGCCAAGAGTGACAGGAGCTCTGCTATGTGCTGTGTGTTCGAGTGTGTGCTCGAGGTTTGAACCTGGTGGTTCTGTTGTTGTGTACTAGTGAACTTGATCAATCTAAATGAACTGTCTTTTTGGAAGAGAGCACATCCCCTTTTATAGATGAAGGGGATGGCCTTACAAGTGAGAGGGAGAGAGTATGTATGCTGCTAAGTCTTGCTACCCACGCCGGCAGGTATAAGATGATGGTAGGTGTCCATAATACTATTTAATGTCAGATGCACATGGGAGGTTGCATCGTCTTCTTCAGGTATGGCAGATGTTGGTGTCTGCCACACTGTTGATACCCAGAGGCATGTAAGGGGTTTTACCATGTTCGCCTGGTATGGTAAATGCCGGCACCCACAACACTGTTGATGCCTCATAGGCACAAGAGGGAGCCTTACCGTATTTGTCTAGTATGAGAGTTGATGGCGCCCACAACACTATAGGGGAAAATGTCGACGCCTACAACACTGTTTGGGTTCTGTCATGTCAGGGAGGTCGTAGGGTACTATCCTGCAGGCATATAGGGTATGGTCCACAGTATTGCGGTTGATTTGAGTGCGATGCCTTACTTTATCCATCTGTCTCCTGGTCCTTACCGAGCGGGTGTCCCTGGTCGGTTGGTCCCAGTTGGCTCTGATTACGCTAGTCAGAGAGGAGCTATAAGCAGGGGTTTGGTGCATTCCCGGTCGGAGAAGCAAGTCAGAGTTGGAACTGGTGTTTGGCTAGGCCTTATGGTCAGAGAGGCCGTCTAGAGGCGGGCTGGAGACTGAAGCGAGCGCTCCAGTCAGAGAGGTGGGCCAGAGTCGGAAGCGGGTGCCATTCCTTCTCGGCCAGGCCTTTCGGTCGGAGATTGGATCATCCTTCTGGCCTATCATCTAGGTATTTAGGCCGGCCCATGAGTTGCGCATTGCTCGCAACGTTGTCTATTGGGCCAAGCCTTTGTTGGGAAGCCGGTCCATGAGAGACCCCGGGTTTATGAACCCGACAGTGATTGTCATCTCCCCGAAAGGTAGGTGGAAGCTGTGAGTCTCTGGCTACCACCTATATTTTAGACAAAGCAAGATTACATGTCAAAAAGGCAAGCGCATGAACAAATTGACATGAATGGAGGCAATGATTGAAGATAATACCTGTCAACCAACGTAGTTATGGCCATTGAGTTGAACTTGAGCAACCCACAATGAACCTAAAAAGAGATGACATCCAGGCTAGCTCTTTGTAGGAAAGGTGTGTACCTGTCATTGTACTGCATGTCCAAGAACCCATTGTGGGCTCTAGGACAAAGGAGTGGAAGGTCCTGCATGGAATAAAACATAGTCTCCTATTACTTCACAAACACATGTACGCTCACAAAAATTTGAACAAAACATATAGATTAATACCTGCCCCACCGCTATGAGACGTCCTCGATGGGTCGCCTCGTACGTCAGGTCGAGCAGGTGGAATTTCGCCATCCTACAAAAAAAGTCGATGAATTAGAAATTCAATATACAATGAAACATGAACTTAGAAATGTATAAATAATTGACACAATTACATGCATAAATTAAGACATGCATAATTAATTAAATAAATACGACAAATATGAAATAATGAAAACAACCAATAATCGCACCTCACTAATCTGCCAATGGCAACTGCGTGAATTGTGGCCAAGTCTACCACACTTGCCGCACTCATATTGCTCGAGGTCAGTAAGAAATGGGGTTCCTCTCCCACGCCTCATTCTTCCAGGTATCTAATCCATAACCATCCTATGTCTCGTCCTCTTCCTTGATCCATGTTTGTTCCAATGGTAAGCTGGATCTGCAATGTACTTTGGCCCATCATATGGAGGCCACTCTCCAAGGTCCCAGAAAGGCACGAAGCGGGGACTCCATGTGTGC
This sequence comes from Miscanthus floridulus, assembly GCF_019320115.1. Taxonomy (NCBI): domain Eukaryota; kingdom Viridiplantae; phylum Streptophyta; class Magnoliopsida; order Poales; family Poaceae; genus Miscanthus; species Miscanthus floridulus. The sequence goes on from NC_089580.1 coordinate 190,473,821, forward strand.
GCAAGCGTGTCGACACTAAACTCATGGGGTATCCTGCTCTCGATATTATAGTTGTGATGCCTAGCTACTACCACCAAATGGGAGCATAGAAAGTGGTACTGCCTTGGTTTACCACAAGTGCACTTGAAATCTTGGAGGATAACCACATTCATCCTCGACTCTCGGACCTCGCCGTCGGACGTTGTACCGTCCCTATGGTCGACCTGATAAGTCCCTATGGTGTGGTCAAAGCATGTAACCTCATGTGTGGCAGCCCTTTCATTTGCCTTCTCTAGGTGTGCCTTTGGTTTCGGAGCCCATATCTCTCCATCACTCCGCAACTTCAATGCATGGGCATGTCTATCGTTGAACCAGGCAATAAGCTTGTAGAAGGTGAATTGAACGATTGCATTCACGGGCATACCACGTATCCCTAATAGCAACTTATTGAATGACTCTGCCATGTTGCTGCAATGAAACTCGTACCTCCATCCACCGGTGTCGTGAGCTCTTGTCCATTTCTCCAAATCCCTCATCAAACTTGTGAGCCATTGTCTACCTTCTGCATTTGATGCGGTTCTAACTTGCTTCAACTTTTTCTGAAAGTACCTGTCCTCAAGCTATCGAGTAGCCTCCTGGAATAGATCAAAGTTGTAATAGAACCGACCAAATCATAAGAATGCAAGTACAAAAACAATCACCGGAGTGATCAAATTCCTGTACTTAAGCTCCCATAATCCTGGTAGTCCGGAAATCGCGAAGGATTTCAACCAACTCTCGACATACAAACCAAGACCGTAGTGATTCAACACAACACATCATTCGTTACAATATTTGACAAGTAGCATTTGGATTACATCCATCAGAGTTCAAATAAAATATTACAAACCAAGTTCAAGTTCGCGGAAGCAACATAGTTTAGTACATAACTTCATAGTTTCAAATACATTGCCAGGTCTGAGTCATGTCCCACAAAAGCATCATCAGGTACGAGAACTACGAGAGACCGCGCCCAACAGTCTAGTCTTCATCCCTAGCTAGGAGAAGGCAGTACTTGCAGCAACCAAAGTAGAACTGGTCATCTGCAATAGGTGGGAGATAAACCTTGAGTACGAGAAGGTACTCAGCTAGACTTACCCATCAAAACTAGAAATAAAAGACACCAAGGATCATGCAAGGCTTATGAGGTGGGCTAGCTGGACACAGTTGCATAAAAGAGCTTATGAATATAGTAACCAATTTAAACTTCACATCAAGTTTATCATCATTACCTGTCCACTAGATTTGCACCTGTACTAGAGCACTCACTTATTAGGAGCAAACAATATTAACCATAGCAGGTATAATAAGGCTGTCATCATCATATCATCATTTCCGAACCATTATGTTATTTAGTGTATCTACTTTGGAGATAAGCCCGACAAGTTCTCACTAACCGGGAGAGACGGCGACTCGAATCGAATTACAACTCAGCTGAGGGGGTATTCCTAACTCTCACCCTGACATACTTTGCAAGGGTAGCCGTGGGTCACCTTTAGGACAACTCAGGAACCAAATTCACGGGTTCGATTAGCGCCAGCGCTCTCAGGGATTACCCTTCTGCTAGGATGATCAGGACTTTTAAATCACCTACCCTTGGACTCACACCTATGGCTCCCTTCCGAGGCGTACTTTATACTTATCGACTCCCGGCCTGAGTTGAGCTACTCGGCTTCGCGGTCGATCTTCGGACACGGGCAACTAAGAGAGAGGCATGCGTTCAACATGAACAGGAAAGGCTCCAAGATTCAGTCCTTAATCGATACAGACGGAGTCACTGCAAACCGGCAAGCCTCCGTCCGGTCTCCATTTCAAATTAAGATTGGTTCTTTTCCACGATAGCAAATATAGCCAACCGTGCCATATGTATCTTCCTATATCTCGCAGGTGATAGGAAATCACCTGACTTCTACCGTGTTCAAGCAGGGCTAAGCACTACATGAGCCTGAACTACATAGGATTCAGGGTAACAATATCTGGATAAGGATTGGATAACCAATGCAGCAAGTGTTTGCATCCAACACCTAAACTTAATGCAACAATATATATATGTAACAATAATACTTTAACTGCATTTCAGAAATTAGGAGGCTTAATATGCTCTGGGGCTTGCCTTTCACAAAGTTGCACGGGCGATGATCCGGGCACTCAACGGCGACCTCGTCTGACACCTCTCCTGTGGGCTGCACCTCCTGAACCTCCGGTGTCGGCTGCTGCTGCTCGCTCGGTTCCTCGAATTCCAGTAGTGTCACACCTTCTGGTACACCTATTGCATGCCGATGCACAAGATAAATATCATGGATGCATAAGGAATGACATGATGATCATGATGAATGAATCACAGTAAGTGTTTAACAAAAATATCACTGGACACTCGTTTACCGATTAAGAATAGCTCTATTCAAATCACTTTAAAACGTGTATCTAACTTAACTTGAAGAATGAGATCAACTTACCTAACTTGCATAATCTAAGATAAAGATGCTCATCTTCGGTTAAAGGCCTAACACCTAGGAACATTACCACAAACTTAGAAATAGTAAATGCATACTTAAATTAACATTTAAAGTTTCATATGCACACAAGTAGTTCCTTAATTCAATCATAACAAGAGTTCTACAATTCCAAATGACTTGCATGAGGATATTCTGGAAAGCTTATGAAATTCCCTACAAATCCTTTGTAAACATCAAAGCATGATTCTTACGTTAACCGAATCGAATTCCAGTAAACCTAGAATCTGTCCAGAAATGACAGGGTTACTAAATTAAATATTTAGTGATGATGCAAAAGCATAATTGGACCAAACCAAATTTACCAACTTGTTGTGCCTACCAGAGGAACATTAGAAAGTATAGTGCCAACTTCTAAATAAATTATTTAATATCCTTTTCTAATTTATTTAGTTAATTAGGTGATTAAAGCAATATATAGTAAAACTATTCAGAAAAATCTATAAAAATTACAGTAGCTATCTCATGCTTCATATAGACTACCATAAAAATTTCAAAGCCATTGGGCAAGCATAACTTGCTGTATCCAAAATAACAGATGGCATGTCTATTTTGAGCATAATTAGGAAACCCTATTGAAAAGTGTCAAGCAACAGATTTCTCATTTTTCCTAGCATCATTCTAGCATAAGAACAGCACTCACCAAATTTTACCCTTACTGGATCTATAGAAAAATTATGAAAATTCACACAAGATCCATCCATGCAAATAAGAGAATTTTCTATCTCCTACATACAGTGTCCAAAATATATGAAAATTTAACTACAAGCTATTCATGACATGAGCAGTACACCATAACAATTTCATGCCATTTGGAGCTACATACAAAAAGATATAATTACCCCTATTTCCTTCGTGATTAAAAGAGATAATTAGTAACTCCATTTTTTATAACAGAACATAGCATAAGTTATATTTTTAATAAAAACTAGGCATTATCATGAACTCAAAAAAAATTGGAACCACATCATTTGAATCTACCAACTAGGAGATACATATTTTTGAATATATACACAAATCTGTGAAAAGAATAAAACAAAAACAAATTTGAAACCCTACTCTACTGCTGGGCCGGCCCGGTCAGACTCGGCGGCCCACACAACACGCGCTGGCGTGGCCCAACGCGATGCGGCCCACGCTAGCTCCCGCCTGAGAACGACGGCTGACGCGCGGGTCCCACGCGATAGAGAGACAGGCAGGGGAGGAGGAACGGACGGTGGCGTAGCTCGTCGCCAATGGCCTCTCCGGTGAGTCCAGCGGTACTACGATGTTCTCCTCGCCCGTGCACATCTAGTGGTGCCCTCAATCGAAGCTATTGCTACGGCTATTGGCAATGGCGACGGCCATGGCGGCGCACGGCCACGGCTCGGCCGGCTCTGGCGAGACGATGGCGTAGTGGCATTCACAGGACCTAGCGCAAGGGAGAGAAGGGATGGGAAGGTTGCGGTGACCATTGGCCACGGGGAGCGCCAACTCCGGCGAGGTCCCGCCATGGCGGCAGTGGAAGAAATGGCGATTTCGCCCTTACCAAGGCTCAAACGGACCGATTGAAAGGTGAAGGTGGTAGAGAGGATCATGGCGAAGCTGTTGACGAACTGGGCAACGCATTTTTGCAGTGGCGAGCGTGCACGACGACGGCGACACTCGGTCGGAAATGGGGAAGCTGCTGCGGCTCGGCGCTGCGCGCGGTGGAGGCGAGAGAGAGGCAAATGGAGCAGGCGAGTGCGTTGGGCAGGCGCTGGCCTTCTTCTGGAGCTCGGGCGCGCGACGTGGAGACTTCGGCCGAGCATGCGCGCCACGCGGCGAGCAGCTCCTACGCCGGTCGGCCACGGCGAGCTCTGACCGTTTTCTGAAAATTGCGATTCAGTGTTCACGATGATGACTGATAGCGCGACTTCAACGTCTGAGTACGGCTAAACCGTTGATCCATTCAAAAATAGTGTACATGAAAATTGTAGGTCTACCATCCATCTACAATTTCTTTTCAAGGACCATCATCTAATTTGCCATGGATCCAAAGTTACATCAAGCCAAAGTGGGTTTGATCCAACTGAAAATGCAGTTATGACTTAGAATATTTTTCAGTGTTGAATCCACCATCAAGAATGACTTGTGGGCCATGTTTGAGGCTGTTCCACACATTTTCATGAGTTGATCATAAAACAACTTTTGTTCCTTGATAAATTAGCTACAACTTTGGTAAAGAGTGCATAGCTATGCAAAGTCTCTAAGTTGGTCTTTTGAATCAGTCAAACAATGGCACTCTAAGGGTCAATTCAAGTCAAACCTCCACTTGAGGGTATTTTGTCATTTTGATCTATATGAACAATGTTCCAACAATTACCCTAAGTGTAGTTAAGGTGTATTAGACCATAATCAACCACTTTACACAAATGCTATACCCATTTCAAATGATCACATGTGATGAAGCAACAAAACAAGCAATTCACCCAAATGTTGCAATTCAATGTTTCACATGTTTCATGACTTTGTTGTTATTTTATACTTGTCATATTACTACCATGTTGCCATGTTTCAAGGCATGAGAAACTCATGTTGCATTCACATGTTGCACTACTACCATTCATAAGCAACCAAGTATGAAACAAACAGAATTTACGAATGTTGCATATGTATGTTTCAGTGACAATGGCATGGTGACATGGATGATGCATATGTTTATGAAATGAAATGCACTTTTGTAGAAGCCAAACACCTAGGGTGTTACAAAAGTTATCCTTCACACTATCCTTCCCGAGTAGATTCTCGGCAAGGTGCCGAGTACACCAACGATGGTGCAAAGGTGCATACCCCTCTATCTGCTCTCGCACGGCATAAAGTATGTCCTGGTGCCTATCAGATATGATGCCAACCTCCCTACCATGCCCAACCACATGTATCCGGACTAGCCTCAAGAACCATCCCTAACTGTCATTGTTCTCCTTCTCAACCAAAGCAAATGCCAAAGAAACCAACTTGTTGTTCGCGTCATAGGATATGGCTATATAAAGTGTGCCTTGGTATTTGCCAATCAAGAACGTACCATCAATGGAGAAGATGGGATGACAGTGCCTAAAGGCCTCGACATACTGAGGGAAGCACCAAAAAGCATGAAAGAATATTTGTCTCCCATCCTTCCATGCATGTCTGGATTCACCGCTTTGATTGCATTGAAGAGTACTGGCAGCTGCTCGTACCCATCCTCCTAGTCCCCTTATATCATCTTCCATGCTCGTTGCTTAGCCCTCCAAGTTTTACCATAAGTTATCACATAACCTCCATATAATGCTTCAATGGTCCTGATAATTGTCCTAACCTTCATGTTAGGTTCTCCCTGCAATATTCCCATCAACAGCTTGGCAATGAGGGTAGATGTCAACTGCCGATGCTTCAGTGTCAGCTCATGGTCAGCACAATTGTGTGGCCCGATAACTTTTGTGATCTTCCACTTTTCGGTGACCTTTTGCTTCCCTACACAAACCCTCCATGGGCAGCGTTCCTTGTCACACACAACTGTGTAACGACGCTCCGCATATGAATGCAAGACCTTGTAAGGTCTCTTTCGTATCACTGCAAACGCCTACAACCAGCTCTTCAATGCAGGGAGGTTCTTGAATACCCTCCCATTCTCAATTACCATGTTAGGGCCGGCCTCAGGAGCTTCTAGGAGCTCATCATCACGTCCTTCACACACCTGATCAGAATGAGCAAGATTGCTGAACTCGTGAACTCTTGGATCACGGTGGCCAGGAAAGATATGCCTCAGCATCTCAACATCACTCTCTGTCAGCTCTCCAACAGGGCGATCATCATCAGAATCAAGAGCCCTTGCCATCTCATATGGCTCTGAATCATTCATAATTTCAATACTATTGGAGCCACGTAATCCATCTCCACAGTGCACTTGCGCAGCAACAGGGGGCACATCCATATTCTTAGGAATATCTCCTGCAACATAAGTAGAGAAATGAGAAAATAATAAAAGAAATGGATGTAAGGAAGGGGGTAAGCTTCCAATAACCATGCGGTTAAGACACTTACTCGGATGATTCTGTGTCAAAGGGATCTCATGAGGAGGATCTGCCACAACAACATGAGTCTAACAAGCATCTCCAACTACCGCATTGGGGTTGAGCATCGGGAATCATAGGTGCAACCTCCACATCCATATCAAGTTCTAGGACAGGAGGGTCGATGTGTGTATGCTGATCCATTGGTGGGGAAAACCCATGAGGGATGGGATCAACTAACACTCGACGCACAACCACATCCAAACATTGCAGCTGGCTCTTCATAGCCAATCTCACATAGTTCTCCCACTGATCCGCACACCCAATTGGGATCATTCGCCTGAGGATGTTGGGAGGAGAACCTAGGTGCAGTATACCCTCAACTGCAATGCCATCATCTCCAAGGCAATGCAGCTCCTCTCGAGCCCTTGCAACCTTCTCACTAAATCAAGGCCTATCATTGAATAGCACAGGCACGCTTTGCATGTCAACAAACTCAACATATCCATAGCGATCGTATTCAACTGTGCCTCCATGATATATGGTCACTAGGTTGTCCATTTAGTTCAAACACATAACGAAACACATGTCCTTTAGTCGAAATTAGACGATAGATAGTACCTAACAAGTACTTTCTAACTACAAACTAAGTAAATAAGATAATAACTACCTACATAGATACAGTGTACTCACTAAATAGCTAGATCCTATTTAGTTAACTAAATATATAACTACCTATCTAAGTAGCTATCTAACTATATGTATGTACCTATGTATCTATGTTTCTATCTATCAACATATCTATCTCACTAGATCACTAACTAAATCAACTACCTGAGTCATCACATTAACTAGTAAATAACAAATGCCAAAACTACTACACTACAATTAAAGCTAACTAAGTACGTACATTGCATGTTCACAATTTTTACCTTTCCAACGACTGAGTCGCGGACGTCGACGGAGTCACAGCGGACGCCGGACGTGGGTGAGACCGACGAGCCGGGCTGGCGGTGGCACGACCGGACGCTGCAGGGGTTGGGGCCGGTGGTGGCGCGCAGCGGACGCGGGATGGCCGGCGCTCCGCGCGGCAAGGCCAGCACGGAGGGCGCGGGCGACAAGACAGGCACGGGCGGCACGGCATGGCACGGCACGACATGGCGGGCGCGGGCGGCACGACGCGGTACGAGCGAGGACAGGCGCAGGTGGCATGGCACGGCGGGTGGCGCGGGCGGCACGGCGTGGGCACGGGGCGCGGTGCTAGCGCAGTGGCCGCCGCGACCATGACCGAGAAAGCGGGGAAGGGCGGCCGGGCGAGGGCGAGGGCACGCGGGCATGGCCGGTTAGGGGCGGGAAAGGGAGAGGGCGCGAGTGGCGGCGGCGGCGCGCTGGTTCGAGCATGGGCGGCGGCGTTGTTGGTGCGAGAGAGAGGGAGGACAAGAGAGAAAGGAAAGGAGGGCCCATACGTAAGGCGGGCTTGGCGCTAGAGACCCTGGCGCCGAGCTCGGCGGCAAGATCTACGGCGCCGAGCTCGGCGTCAAGATCTATGGCGTCGAGCTGCCTGCCATGTCACCGCCACGTCTGCGTCGAGCCCAAGAGCTCGGCGCCAGCAACGATGGCGCCGAGACGTGTAAGCTCGACGCCAGAGCTAAGGGTCTAGATTTTTGAAATATTACCTTCAGGGGCATATTTATGAATTTTTTTTAAAAAAAAGGCTTAAAAATAAATAATTCGGTTGCGGTGCAGCAAGAGCTGCCGCCTCCGGTGGACCAACTACCTCCGCACGGGCATCCGCCGGGGCGGCTTCTCCGACCAGGAGGACCGGCTCATCGTCCACCTCCAGGCGCTCCTCGGCAACCGCTGGGCCACCATCGCCTCATACCACCCCGACCGCACCGACAACGACGTCAAGAACTACTGGAACACGCACCTCAAGAAGAAGCTCCTCGTCCAGCAGCAGCGCGCCACCGCCATCGCTGCCTCGTTGCCGCCCAAGGGGCAGTGGGAGCTCAAGCTGCAGGCCGACATCAACCTCGCCAGGCGCGCCCTCCACGACGCCCTCTCCGTCGACGCCGCCGGCCCGCCGGGATGGCCGCCGCGTGCTCGGCGGCGGCGTCCGCCGGCCCACCACCAGGGGCACAGCCGTACGCGCTCACCGCCCCCACGGCTGCGGCGGTGAGCCATGGTGGGCGTCCGCCGGCCCACCACCAGGGGCACAGCCGTTAACTCGATCCGTTTGCTCATTTTTACCTTTCATACATAACGGGTAGTACCATACACTCAAACCGTTAATGTCTATTCAATGGCGAAAGGAGGATGGGGAAACAGAGTTGGTTTATAAATCGCAAGGGAACAATGTTTATAGATAGGAACTGAATTACACAAATTATTATTCACAAGGCAGCAACAGTATTTAGTGTCCATGTCTACAAATAAGAACCAAGTTGCACAAAAAACATTCTTCACAGCATAGGAAGTTGATGTCATACCGAGAAGTCAAGGCATTGCTCGGCTGGTCTATAAGCCGTTTGTGTTGATTTGTACAACTGATTTGTTGGAAGATAAATATACTATACCATGGCTGATAAAGCCGGCTTATATGAGCAGCCGAACATGGCACAAATCTCGGATGCTGCACAGTGCTCTCAGGAATGCAATGTCTCACTTTGGTAATCCTCCTTTTCTTTTTAACGAGCTTATTACGATTGAAAGTAAGTTCAGGATGCACTCGTATGGCATTGCGCAAAAAAATTGTATGGCATGATGATTATTTTGACCCTTTTATAAGACAATTCATGTTGACTTTCGGAATTTAGGAGTGAATTCTTCTGTTTTTAACACTATTCTTATCCTTTTTGAAAAATTAATAAATCACAATTGACATCTTGGGTCGTAACAAAAGTGTAACATTTTATTTCAGTAGTTTGGTCTACTCTACCTTTTAGTTTTTCTGTTTTCAAGTCGTCGCATGTTTTTTCCAATTGGTTGCAAGTTTTACTGAAGAGATGGTCAACCAGTCACCAAGAGAGGCAAATGTATAAAAGCTTAAAAGAAAATATTACAGCTTGCGACATGGATGGGCCCAAACATGGCCAATTCGCCGTATCATAAGTAGGGATGAAAACAGTACGGATATTTTTCGACCGTATTTGAAAACCGAATCCGTTTAGAGGGGTTGAGATCTGTCCGTATCCGAGTCCGGATATACAACATCCGATACCATATCCGTATACTCAAATCGCATATTTATGATGTCGATATCCAATCGTATCCTATCCGACATAGTTGACACTATCCGTATTCGAATCCGAATCCGGACAGAAATATGAAAACAAATGTAATATCGGTGATATCCGTCCGTATCCGATCCGTTTTCATCCCTAATCATAAGCTCATAACAGACAAAAGGTATGTTCGCAGATTTCTTTTACAATGCTGGTGTTTGTCATTACAACAAAAATTTGTAAGGCATCTTGTTGGTATATCACATATAAAGAATTAACAAGTACATATAAATGCACGATTCAGAGCCTCAAAGCAGCAATAGCTTCAGGCCTGAAGTCAATCCTAAGTCCTAACACTCTCCGCACCTCTGCAGGTGTCAACAGCCATGTCAGATGGCCAGCATTGTCACCCCAGAAATCCAATATCTCTGATACCCGCTCGAAGTTCAGAATGGTCGACATCTGCGAAAGCCTAGAGAACTTGTCTCTGACTGGTCTCTGGGACATTTCTGAGAAATGGTTGATCAGAGAGCGGACCTCCTTGTCAAGCTGGAGCCCACCGAGCTGGCTGAACCTCTTCTGCATCATAATCACCTCGAGCCTCTTGACAATGAAGTCAATGATCAAGTGCACAAAGGAATCATAGTTGTTCAATGTCATCACTGGCTTGAGCCAAGCAACATTAGTGTTAACTGCAAGTATAAGCTTCTGCACCCATGGGTCATTCACCTCATTTTCCCCATATTCAGCATCATCCAGCTCATAACTGACCGTAGCAACAGTGTCAAGGACTGGACGAATGCGTGGTGCCACAGATGCCACCAAATGCTCCAGTGCAGAATGAAGGATCTTCTTAAAGGAAGCACTGATCTCTCCTAGCTCTGATAAACAGGATTTGATCTTCTCTCGATCAGCTGGAGTATGAAAAACCTGTTGGACAGCCACAAATCAGTGGAGTTTATATCAACCATGATGATATGGCAATCAAATCAGAAATCACTGCTCACTAGTTACTAATGACACTGTTACGTCATATGAGTCACACACTCACACTCAAGTAAATATCGTACCCAATTGTAACTAATAAACCCTATGATCCTCAGGACTTCCAGTTATGCTAACTATAGATTCTTTGTCAACAGAAGATTTCTTAGAACCATTAGAGCAAGTACATTGATACACGTAAATGGTCTTATAGGTTATCCAATACTAGGATTTTTTATGATGTGGATGAGAAGAGGGAGGTGAGAGAAAGAGGTTGTTTCGTGAAACAACCACCACATAAGCTAAAATTTAGGACTATGAGACTGCTTCTGCACCATTGTATGACTTCTTGTTGCCATGCAACTCAAAACATTCCTTTTGTTTTATATACACAAATTAAGGAAATGAGAGTTACTACGAGAACTCAAAAGACAAGTTATTGTACAGGTTGTCTGATAAGTCAACTCAAGATCACATGCACTACATGAGAGACCGCCTATAAGACACACCAAGACACTTGCCCTTAGTCCATTATAAATTAAAGGAGAATGTAAAGGAACATAGAGGAATCAAAATCAGAAGTGAACTTTTGCTCTAAACTTCATCAAACCAAAGCTGCGTTAAACAATATAGCCAAATTCAGGTATTCCTGCCTTTTTCCTGTGAAATTCCTGCATTCCAAAACAGGCCCTGGGCACTGCAATCTATTGCATAATTATAGAAATTCGGTACAGGGTTCAAGAATCTATTCAATAGATCATAGATGCAAATGAAGATGCTCAAGCGTTACTGTTGTAGTCCTGTAGATGGTTTTATAGTTTTAGTCCCCTACAGGCATGCATGTTTTGCTGACTAGACCATGTATATTGTATATAGTAATTTAATATCTGTGTACCATACAGTAAATGCTGGTACAAGCCTATGATTCATTGTCTCATTTCAAGATCTATTTTCAAAAAGTATTTCGGATAAACGTAAACAAGTTTCATTTTTGCTGCACTGTTTTAGATACTGCTCAATAAAAGTTCAAGGTGGTCCTGGAGCATAACGTGCTTGTCACTGACATTTGGTACATTATTATGCTTGCAAGATGACTAATAAGCAAGCTGTTCTATTCGTTAGATCACAGGTTCCCGCAGACAAGATTGCTGCATCAATCATACATTCAATACTTCACACATCATTTATCAATACTGTTTATTCTACATAGTAAGTTTAGTAATTTAGTTTGCAGAATTGTTTATCTGGAACTAAATTTAATGGTTTTGCTATGGCAAGCTGAAAAGACAGTTCCTACAACAGTGACCAGAAAGCAGTATACAAAATGTTATCAATGTGAGTATCATAATTCTGTTCTACTTAGAAAGTTGCTAGTTCAGGCATTTACATCTCACGATTTGTCATTTCCCAGCTGACAAATACATAAGACTAAACAATCATTTCTATGTGCATTAGCATGATAGAATTAAGCAATGCCAAACTAATTTTACTAAGGCAATAAAATGCATTCTTTGAGTTATGAGATTCTCTATTACATAAGATACATAGAGATCAAATGATGGCAGCAGCGGCAGCACACAGGGAGATACCATTACCAACTCACAGGGATCATTGTTGAAAAATGTAGGTGTACACAACTAGACCAATATGATACACCAAATGATTTATCATTGCCATAAAAAAGTTTTAGGTTTCTGAAATTTACTCTATTACTATCAACTAATTTTCAGAGAATGCTAAACTGTTGTGAGCTCCTTCATTTTAAATCAAACAATCTGCAATTAAGAACACAATATATAACTGAAGAAATGCACAGAAGCAATAAATTGAACTTGATGGAATGCATAGATGGCCTAATTGTTAAACATGTCTCACTTTAGGCTTAAACAAATGTATAGAGTCAAAAAATACTAGACTCACCTCCACACAGAGCTCCTCAATCTCATGACGGAGCTTCAGAACATACTCAGAGCTAATGTCAATGTTGTTTAGTGCAGTCGCAATATCCTCACCAGTCTTCTGCACCCCAACACCACCAAGGAAGAGCTTTGCACCCAAATTTGGCTCACGCATCCTCCATTGTAGTGCCTCCTGATACTCATTGCTCAGAAGGCCCGTTGCCCCACCAAGCACAGCAAGAACAGAGTTTATGCTTGCAGTGGAAGCAGCCCGGCGGCAGCAACTCTGCAGTACAAAGAATACATCGTCCACCATTGATGTTGTGAGACCATCTGGTATGGGCTCATCAATCCGTATGGCTTTCCTCACATTCTCCACCATGAAAAACTCCTCAAAGATCACATAGAACCCAGTCAGATCCTGCTCCATTTTATTAAAGTTACCATTACGGAAGGCCTTCATCGCCCGCGGCCCAAGTTCAGGCTTGACATCTCTCAATCCGCCGATCTTATTCACCATAAATTCAGTGTAGTCCTCCCCAAGCTGTGTCAAAGCAAGAATCTCCTCAAGATAAAGCTCAATTTCCCTGGGATCAGGCCCTTCATTACCTCCAGCAGCACTGGCCATGGAACCCATGACCGAAAGGAGGTTCTTTGTATAGGAGTTTATATCCGATGCAAGGCGTGCAAGCTTCCTGTAATCAGCATAACGGCGTAGGATCTGGGTGCCCCGCGAATCACACTCCTCCTGCAGCTCAATGATGGCATAAGCAACACCATCATCGCCTCTGAGCTCACGAAGCACAGCATCATTCTCCTCAACAGCGAGCACAATGTCCTTAAAGAGACGAGTGAGGCAGCCAACAAAATCCGGCCGCTCAGAGGTCGGTTGGGTCACGGAGGTCAGCTCAGCGAGGTGCTCAAAGTCTGCACGGGCACGCAGAGCGACAACCTTCTTCAGGTAGGCGACATAGACCTGGAGTCCTTCATCGGCAAGTCCGAGCAGTGGGAATAGGCGGACGAGGCGGAGCACCGCAGGGTGGTCCTGTGCGTCGACGACCGCCGCTAGCCTCCGACGCGCGAGCCCCTCGAGGCGACGTTTGATGTCAAGCAGATCGCGGCGGAGATCGTCGTCGGTGGGGAACCGAGCGTCGATAGCGAGGAATTCATGCGCGGCGGTGGCGGCGGCGGCGAGGTCGTCGTCGGCCAAGGCCCGCCGCGCGGCTTCGAGCGCGCGGGAACGGTCGAGCGCGGCCTCGGCGCGCGCCAGCGCGGTGTCCGCCCTGGAGTGCGCCGCGTCGAGGTGGCGGACGCGGGATGAGAGCGCGTCGGCCAGCGCCGCGGTGGAGGAGGAGGACTCCTTAAGCGCGGCCGCGTCGGAGGCCGCGAGCGAGAGCAGCGGCGGGGCGGAGCGGAGGAGCGAAGCAGCGGCGCGGTCGAGGTCGGCGCGGCGGGTGAGGAGAGCGTCGAGACGGGCGTCGAGCGCGCGCTGGTAGGCCACGCACTCGTGGAGGAGGCGGGTGGAGGCACCCGCGTCGGTGAGGACGCGGAGCGCGGCGAGGGAGGCCGTGTCGCCGAAGTCGAGGGACGGTGGCACGTCAGCGGACGAGGGGTCCGGGGCCACAATGGCATCCGGTCGGCGCGGGGACCGCGGGGTGGGAGAAGGAAAGGGCACCGCCATGGCCGCGGGCCGCGGCGTCAGTGCAGATCGGCAAGATCTCTGAGTCAGAGGAGAAAACGAGAGGGCTGTGGAGACTGAGAAGCCAGATCTCGGAGTACTCTTTACTTCTTCTCCTACGACGAAAAAGAAGAGATTTTTTTTATATATTTGTTTTTGGATCGTCCGTCCCTCCACGTCTGTGATCGCATTCTTTGGTGTGATTCTTCTGGATTGAATATTGTTTATTATGTGATAGAGGAATTACGATAAAATAATAAATAGAAAATTATTGTGTTATCCATATACACATTGCATGTTTACATGCACCAGCATACATAACAACGAGCAAAAGAAAAAAGAATTAACACAGAAGGAAAGATAATTAAGATAAAAGGAACATCTTTACATTTCTAAGAACCTTATCAAATATGTCTATATTTAATTACTTCTTCTCTTTACATTTGCAAAAAGGATAATTTTTTTCCTTTCATTTGATTTTATGCTCACGTGTTCCATCACCCGCGCTTGTTGTTTCTTGCTGAAATTGATCTTGGGTCTGTTCATTTTGAATCATTTCCCTATATTCTAATTAAACTATAAAATTTTGATTTAGGATACAAAATAAAACATGTACAACTAAAAAAATAAATTATTAGTTATCTCGTAACAACGTGTTGATATGCTACCTAGTTTTTCCCAAAGGGCAAGCCCAACGGTTGGCTGGTGGCGTGGAGGGGTAAACTGACGCCAACGGCAAGCCAAGCTAAAAAAAACTGGCTAAGGGCACGTTTAGATGGTGAATTTTTTTGATTTTGGTTACTGTAACACTTTTATTTGTATTTTATAATTAGTGTTTAATTATAGACTAATTAGGTTTAAAAGTTTCGTCTCGTGATTTTCTCACCTCACTGTGCAATTAGTTTTTTTTCGTCTATATTTAGTACTCCATACATGTGCCGTAAGATTTGATGTGACATTTTAGGGTGAAAATTTTTAGGAACTAAGAGCCCGTTTGGCACGGCTCCAGACAGCTCCGGCTCCGGCCTGTAATTTCACTGTTCATTCACTGTAGCAAAGGCCGTTTTCTCTCTCCTTCCCTCTCTCTCTCACAGACGGTCACAGCCAGCGGCTTCACCGGCGAAACTCGAAATTTTGGCTCCGCTGGCTCTGCGAACAGTACCCGAGCTACAGTGAGAGAAGGCAGCTGGAGAGAGAACCGGCTCCGGGCTACATTGTTTCTACAGTGTCTTACACGTGGGAGCCGGAGCCGTCCGGATCTGTACCAAACAGGGCTTTGTCGCGGGAGGAAAATACCAAAAAATAATGCCTCGTAACACAAGCGAACAGCAGCTAGCAAGGACAAAACTGCCCGCGCGGCACCTGTTCGACGAATTGCCCCACTGGCCATGGCACTGCTACGCGCCGCGCTAGCCCAGCCGTTCTCGCCGCGCCCCGCGCTCCCGGTCCGCCACCCTCCGACCTCGCTGACAGGATCCGAGCTTAGCCTTGACTTCTCGCTGCCGCCACATCCAGGTGAGCAGAGCCACCACAGACACGCTGTTCTCCGCTCGCTAGCTCGGCGACGCCCGCGCGCGCTCTTATCTCTGTCTGACGCGTGCAGGCGTCGGCGCGCCCCGGCGCGCGTACCCCAGGATCGAGGCGACGGCGAGGCGCGGCGCGCGCACAGAGAGCGCCAAGCTCAGGAACCGTCGGCTGCAGAAGAAGGTACGTTCCGATGCTCCACCTGGGTTTTCGAATTTCAGGATAAGGCCAGCAGGATATAACCAAACCGCCGTTCCTCCGACGCTCGCTGGCTGCAGTTCAACGGCACGGCGACGAAGCCCAGGCTCTCGGTGTTCTGCTCCAACCGGCAGCTCTACGCCGTGCTCGCCGACGACCACAACAAGAAGATCCTCTTCTACGGCAGCACGCTGCAGAAGTCCATCTGCGGCGACCCGCCCTGCGGCACCGTGGTAAGCAGTCATCGTCTTCTCCGTCTGAAATTTGCATTGTGTTCCGGTCGAAATTTTAAGTTCAGCTTGCCTCGCGGGCTCCCCCTGGACAGGAGGCAGCCCGGAGGGTCGGGGAGGAGCTCGTCAGGGCGTGCAACGAGCTGGGCATCTCCGAGGTCTCCTACGACCGCAACGGCTTTGCTCGAGGCGACAAGATGATGGCGTTCGAGGTTCCGGTCTCACAGCACGGATTCCTGCCAAGATAGGCTGGAGTCCCTGCAGTCTGCAGACTGTAGTGTCGCTCCAGAATGGAGGCACCAGGCTTGCACTGACAGTTCACCATAGCAGCTTATTCAGGAGACAAGGAAGTTGGTCCCATTCCATGAGGATTCTGTATTATGTATGATCCATCAGTCCTTGATCAACATGTAGTTCAGATTTCACAACAGTCTAACAAAGACAGTTTCTTCGTACTCCTACTCTATAGACATGATTCCAGTGCATACAGCATACTGCATACTGCTCAGCTCTCGTTACATCCCATTTATAAGCTATTATATGCTACGGTGAAGACGCTGAAACTGGGACTTGAGTTCCCAAACTGTGGACCAACCATGGATTCTCGATATCTGGATCGATGAAAGTTTGTATAAGGAACGGTATAGCTTCATCACCGAACAATTCTTTGCACCAAGGTACCCATTCCGATATGCTGGATCCTGGACCGGAGCACCTGTGAAGAATGCCAATGACAGGTGTCAATACCAATTACTAAACATGCCTATTCAGCACCAAGTCACCTCGTCATGAGTAGCCAAGAAGAGCTTGTAGAAGAGAAAAGGAATGATCAACCAGTAAACATAAAAGGATATCGTCATTTTGAAGTTCAAGTAACACTCGTGTTCAGGAACAATGAGAAACAGAAGGACAAGGCTGAGACCTGTACTCGTAGAAGCAGGCAGTTTGCTCATTCTCAGGTTTGTCCCAATTATGCCACCCAACAGGCTCTATGCAGTGATCCATAAAAGTTTCTGCAAAAACAACCCTCCCGAAGGCCTCCCAGGGCCGACCTAGGTACATGTATGCAGCTTCTCCATTACCAGTAATAACACACCTGGATGGTGCCATGTCATTTGGCACGTAAGCTCGTAGTAAGAAGTAAAAGGAAATGGTAAACACAGTTTGGAAGATTGACTGATAGGCTAACTCTTGTCTCTAATAACCAAGTAGCAGGTTTACTTTAGAAGTGAGAACACTGGAGAGTAGTGAACTCACTTGAAGAATACAAATCCAGTTGCTTCTGAAGAGGATTTGCGGCCATGAGCAGTAATATATCCTGCTGCTTTGCAGTGGATATGGCAATGCTCCAGAAGGGCAGTAGAATCTCCAAAGATAAAATCGTAATTACCTTCAATGTAACAGTTTTTCAAGAGCTGCTTTCCACCATGCAAATGTAAAGTTTCCTGAATGATTTTGCAAGGCAAATTAGAATACCTGAGAGTAAAAAAACAATATAAAACTAAATAATGACAGCTATGTTTATATCTCCATACAACTTGGCACCAAAAGACATCAACCCCCATGAAACATGATATTCTTCTGCACAATAAGCACACTACAGTATTATAATGTGTATTCCACTAAGCTACCACCAGAGGTGACAGACTGACAAGTCAACCTAACAAACCCGGTTAACCAAAGCCCCAAGCTAAAGCTAAATGGTTACACAATTACATATATGTACCTTTCTGCCATTAAATGATGTATTAGACGATTACATTATGAGGCAAATCAAAAGTAGATCCAAAAGATCCAATTTCCAGTAACAGGAAATTCACGTAAGACCATTTTTCTGAAGAAGCAAACATTGAATAAACAGCACAATGTGATGAGGCACCTAGAGCTAGAGTGCAAAAGAGCTAACCCAAAAAAAAAGGAAACCACAAATAATGAGCTGATAGAGCCAAGTACCTGCCACCCGAGAAATCTGCAACCATAGAAGGCACACCTGTTGGCCATCACACGGACTGCTGCTGCTTGCCCAGACATCTATAACACAGCAGTACATATCACTGACTAACCAGATCCACCAGAGGTGCCACATAAACAAGTCTGCTAGGATAATACCTGGGGAGCTGAGTTCTTAAAAATAACATTCTCTGCAATGAAATCATCCCCCTCCACAATAATTGTTGCACTGTTTAGTGTTCCTGTGCCAATCTCTTGTGATGACTGGTAAGAGAACAGATATGGAATATGTGAGGAGTATTCAGAAAATGCAAAAGGAGAAAATAATAATACAAGAACTTTACATGATTGCATCCGATTATGGTGGAGGAACAGCCAGAGTAATTCCAATCAGGCTTATCATTTCGGATACACATTGGTTCAGATTAACAGAACTGAAATACACATTGTTGCTCTTTTAAGAAGATAAATGTCATTGCTAGTGGCTTCCTCTTAATGAACAAGACTTCAAATTTAAGGACATCTAGGAAAAATAATTCACTAATTCGTTACCGGGGTGGGAAAAAGTTATAATACTCAAAAGCCACCAATGTATTGATTCCCATAACAAACAATGAAACTGCTTTCACAAGGGGTAGAATAACCTCAACTTATATTGTACCTGATCAATGCAAAATGCACTCACCTTGACAAACAATATTTTCACATCAAAATGACATCATTGTTACATATCTAACTAATAGCGATCCCTGTTAAGTGAATCTTTACCAGGCACTTGTAATTTCACTAGGGATAGCACATACATGACAGACTATCTATTCAAGCAGGAGGCCAGCCGGAAGTGACACTACCTGAGTATGCTTGATGCGAGTAGTCGTGTTGTCCCAACAGATCACTGTGTCCTTTATTGGGGATCCACACAAGGTGACGAAGTTCTTGGTCTTGGGAATGTGCACTAGCTGCCGATGCACACCAGGACCAATCCTGATGATGGTGCACACTTGGTTGTTCAGTGGAACAGCATCCACGGCATCCTGAACACTTGCAAATGAGACAACTCCATCGTAACCAAAGATTGCTACCTCAGGAGACACAACAAGTAGAACCCCCCTATCCCCCATTGCTCCTTATTTTCTTCCAAGTTTTTTATTGTTCGAATATTTTGTCCAGTACAAATGTTGGAAGGATTTGTTTTTTACGAAGCCTAATCCTTCAAATACTCTATGAAGTCTGATCCTTCAAGGTTCGGTGCTGACAAGGCTCCACACATGACTGCTTTGTATTTTCCTTGTTGATGTGCAGGATACCACATAAATAATACAAGTGATAGCTATAGGCTCTGACCATCTTGCCTAATCCTTCAAATACTCTATGAAGTCTGATCCCTTCAAGGTTCAGTGCCACCAAAGGCTCCATACATGACCGCTTTGTATTTTCCTTGTTGATGTGCAGCAGGATACCACATAAACAATACTAGTGATAGCTATAGACTTGGACTGTCTGTAAGAACTAAGAAGCATTCATAATGACAGGATTTGACTATGGTGCATTTTTGCATTTTTACCTGTCGCCAGATCATTCAGTGTAACCATCACTGAAAGGGGGAACTAATGACCAGTCATCACAACATCAGTAGGAAGGCAGAGACACATGTAACCAACCTTCTCTGGTGTCAAGTGAAAACTGATAGGCCTCGGAGAATTACTGTTGAGGAAGACAGACGGTAGTCGGGCAGCTCCAGCCAGTAGTTTTCTTGGCTCCGGCCTTATTCATGGTCCGTCTAACCTCCATGGCTTCTGCTGTTCGGCCAGCGGCTGTGTACATATCTATGAGCAAAATGTAGTAACCACCCTCATGTGGGTTTAGGATCCTTAGTTTTTGGACTGCCTTCTCTGCCATGTCAATATTGCTGTGCATACGGCATGCACCAAGTAACACACCCCAGACCACATCATTGCTTGGAATCGACATTTGCTCTATCATCTTGTAAGCTTCCTCAAGTTGTCCTGCCCGACTAAGCAAGTCCACCATGCACCCATAGTGCTCCATGGTCAGCTCCACTTTGCCATAATCTCCTCTTTGCATCGCATCAAACACAGTGCGCCCCTCCTCAACACAGCCCTTGTGTGCATACATGGTGAGCACTGCAAGCAGCGTCACCCCATCAGGCTTCACAGAATTGTCATGAGCCAGCATTTGATGAAACAAAGCAATTGTGCTTTCCTCATCACCATGTGATGCATATGCTGAGATAAGTGTATTCCAAGATGCCAAGCTCCTTATTGCCATCCCATCAAACAAAGCACGTGCTTCAGGTAGGCACCCACACTTAGCATACATGTCCATGAGTGCATTGTGGAGTGAAACCATCCACCCAAAACCATTGGAATCAACATAATGACACAGACGCTCCCCAGTCGCAAGGTCCCCAAGTGCAGTGCATGCCGACACCACACTTACCATGGTCACCTCGTCTGGTTGCACTGGCATTGCATCAAACAATGCCAGGGCGTCCTGTGGACGCGAAGCCCTGGCATAGGCAGAGATCATGGCAGTCCAGGAAACAACATCACGGTGTGGCATCTGGTCGAACACCATGCGCGCGGAGTCCAGATGGTTGGTTCTGAGGTGTACCGTAAGTAGCCCCGAGAAGGAGACTACATCCCGGGCGGGCATTTCGTCGAACACCCTGCGGGCGTCGTCGACGGCGGACCGAGACGCGTACGCGTGCAGCAAAGCATTCTGAACATGAGCGTGCTCGCTCCGCGCGCCGAGGCAACCGTGCTTGAACGCCTGAGCGTGGAGGTCAGAAGGCAACCGACCAGGCGAATGGCAGCGGGAGCAAGACTTGAGGACGAAGGTGAAGGTGAAGGCGTCGGGAGCGGCGCCCGCGCGGCGCATCGCGGTGAAGAGCTCGATGCCAGCGCTGGGCAATGAGGAGACAGCGAGGCCGCGAATGAGGGTGTTGTAGAAAAAGGCGAGGTGGGAAGCGGCGGCGGAGATGAACGGGAGGTGGAGAGAGAGGAGCACGGAGGCGTGGCGGAGGTCGCCGGCGGGAGACACCGCGGCGAAGCGGAGGAGCTTGGCGAGCACCGCGACGGCATCGACCGTCGGAAGTATGTGGCGGCGACGGAGGAGAGCGGCATGGAGGAGCCGGAGGTCGCGCTTCGTGGAGCACCGACCTGAGCAGGCAAGTAAATCTGCCGGTGAGATCGACGGCATCGCCGAAGCTGGCTGCGCGCCATCCCTTTGCCGTGGAGTCCGTTCTTTAAGGACTGCAAATGGGCAATGTTACCCGGCGAAATTTGGTTTCTAGAAAATGGAACGATCGTTTTTTAAATAAAAAAATCAACTTCCTCCTTTTAAATTATAAAGTCGCTTTGATTTTTTTTTCTTGGTACATCTATTTTACCATGTGCATTCTATCTAGATGCATAGTAAAATAGATCTACTAAAAAATCAAAACAAATTATAATTTGAAACAGAAGAAGTAGTAACCAAAACATTTCGGTTATGAGTTATTTTAGTTGAATCTATCTCTATTTTAAATAATAATAATTAATAACAAAATAATAGCAATATCCGTATAGTACTAACACAAGTACATAGAAATTCAAATATGAGATCACACAGACATAATCTTACAAAATGCAAGTAAGTGAAGTATAATTCGTATATTTTGGTTCTTCCATTAATTCGGTCAACTGACAGTAGGAACCAAACTTTATTAGGTTTTTCGGTTCTTTGATATAGGGAACCAAGAAAGAAACCGTTCTTCGGTTTCGGTTACGGTCCAACCCTATCTACGAATACAGGTAGCGTAACTGACGAATATGATACAAATTTTAGGGTTAAATGCATCGTATGTCCACAAACCTATTAAAAGATGATGAATAGATCACACCTTGAAAATACATATCTAACATACTATCTAGATATTTTGTTCACTCTAGATCTGCCATGCTGCCCTGTAAGCTGATGTAGGCCGACATGACGTGTCCAACGTGGCTGAACCCCACTTACGTGGTCGGCGTGTGACGATCGCGGGGCCTTACACACGCCACATCAGTCCAAATCATCTCAGAGAGCAATATAGATCTGCAATGAACGAAATATCAATATTAGTGTGCCAAAAATGTAATTTAAAAGTTTATAAACTAATCTAGCATCCCTAACAAGTTCGTGCATTTAACTCGAAATTCTATGTGTAGGTGTAAGTATGGGTACAAGATTCCATCACTTCTTATGTTACTATACTGAAAATAAGTTTCTTGCTTTCGGTCTTTTTGGTTTTTCGTTTTTCTTTATTTTTGTTTTACACACCTTTTTAAATACCGGCACAATCCAAATCTGAGACCACGTTCTTTATTGTTTAAGTCTAAAGTTTAATTCTTTTTTATGAAGGTAGTACAAGTCAAAATTAATTATAGTAATAAGTTCTTCCAGTTTATAAATCTATATATGCAAATGCTATGATTGAATTCCATTGTGCATTATTTTGAGCCGCTAAGGGCGTGTTTGGGACTGCTCCACGAATCTTGCTCCACAAACTCTACAATGGAGCAGCTTCACAAAAAAAACTGGAGTTCATGGAGCACCTCTTTAGGTGCTCTCATAACTCCACCAATTTTCCTCGATCAGAGTGCATGGAGCTCAAACCGTTTGGCTAAAAAACGTGGAATAGAGCTAAAAACATGGAGCGAAACAGTCCAAAACACCCCCTAATTTTAGATGTAACTCCCTCTCTGGCGCGAGCAGCTCCCACGAAGACTTATGAGCTACAGTAGCTCTTAGCATTTTATTTTATATTTTAATAGAAGAGAGAAAAATTTGCTCTTATCAATGGCTAGTCATATGCACCCATTTTAAGATCATTTGAGTTATGTGGACCTACACCCTGTTCGCTTAGGTTTGTTGGGCTTATAAGCCGTACTTTTTTAGTCAACGAGCAGTATTTTCCTCTCACACCAAATCAGTGTCACATCCAATTTTAAGGATAAAATTGAATGCACTAATCTCATGTGTGCCCAGAGATCAGTCACACACATAAGCTGACAAATTACATAAAGTATCATCACGGTGTTTCTTACATCACGATTAATACCATCACATAGTCTTATACAACACAGCGGAAAATAAAAGATAACTCTCTCATGGTAGCTCCAACACAGGGACGGTCAACTGGTTGACCACAAGCCTAATAGTCCTCAGAAAACTCCTCGTACACGTTGTCATCTGTTACCCATCCGGGATTTTTATCCAAATATTGAAAGTAACAAGCGTAAGTACTTCCCATACTTAACAAGTTAACATGGGGTTATGAAAGCTCAAAAAGGATGACATTGGTTTACTGCAGTTAGCACTTTTAGTAGGTCAAGATTTTATCATCAACTATTATCAAGTCATGCTTAAGCACCCATTTAAACCCACATAATCAGATATCTGAATTATTTAGATCATATTATCATTGTATAACATCATAAATGAATAACAATAAGTAACCAGTTATTCTGTGAGTTTTCCGAGCCGCTCGTGACCGTGAGCACGGCTGTTATAACAATTTTTAACCCTCTGCAGAGGTTGTGCACATTCACCGCGAGTCGTGATTTCCATATGCCTGGGTTAATTACTCCCATATCACTGCCAAGGTGAGCGGGCATGGTACACTATGAAGCCATTTCATAGGTTTCTCTAATAAGTTATGGCTGCTAGGTTTCCTCGGTAGACAGATGTAGGAACCCCCTTTTCTATGGCACAAATCCTTCGCGGCTATACACATAAGAACAGGGGCAGTCCTATACCCAACGTGGCAAGCCCCTTTTGCGCCATAAAGGTAACCTCTAACAAGCTAGAAAAGGTCCTATTACTGAGCTAAAATCAGAGCCATGTGACCCTCACGGTTGCACTATCAGTCCCAGCTTTTGCCGATAGATAAGTCCTTATGGAGGGCCGAGAGCATCATGATCGAAAGTCATTTGCTCCTTCGCCCTATAATTCAGTTGTTTAAAAGTCAATTTTACCTTTTCGTTCCATAGAACCATTATTTCATTATGTGGATCATGTATAGTTACTTTGAGCGCTAGCAAACTACCCATATGCATATAACCCATAGGAGAACAAGGAACAAGATAATCAATCACTAGGATGTCCTTACAGGTATCAAAACTAGACACATGCAAATGAGTAATTAATAAATGTGAATAGGCATCAAGGTAGATCCCATGCTATACTTGCCTTGGTTAGCAAACTCCTGCTGGTCCTGTTGGTCGTCGAAGAACTCTTGGTCTCCAACGTTATCCTCACCGTCTGAACGCAACCAACACGGCAACATACAACATTCCAAAGGTATTTATGCAAAGCAAACAATCCTATAATTACAACAACACACCAGCAGTATAGAAAACACGATAAAATGTTTATGAAAAAAAATCTATGTCTCGCTACGATCACGTCAACGCGAAGTTCATGAAAATTAGAGCTAAAACGCGAAAGTTATGATTTAAACACGATTTCCTATAGCAAATTAATTAAGTAAACCTAACCATGAAATTTAAAAGTTGCAAACATGATTAACAGTGGTACTAACACGTAGATTATGCAATTATGAAACTAAAGCAATTTGAATCGGGCGATTCGGAGCTAAAACGAAGTTTTTATGAGCAAAACAAATCCAGTGGCATTTCTGTAAATAGGATGAACTATTTTCGAATTTAAATAAATCAATTTCAGAATAATTTAAACAACCGAGGACTGTGGGTTCTAAATCATAAAACCTGGGGGTCTCTTTAGCAAAAGGACCCACGAAGGGGTATCGGCCACTCTGGGCCGTTGGATTTGAAATGAACGGCTCAGAATAGATGGGAGGGAGAGAGAAAAGAGGTCGGCGGTCGGGAACAGTGCTTCCGGCGGCGGAGCACCATGGCCGACGGCAAGGACTCACCGGCGCGATTGGTACGGGGGCTACGGGCCACGGTTTGCCCATCTGAGAGCACTAGGGGAGAGAGAGAGGGGAGCAAGGGGGTCTCACCGTGGGAAAAATGGAGGCGGAGGCAGCTCGGGGACGGCGGACCATGCGAAGGGGCGAATGGCAGACCTTGGCTCGTCTATGCGGCAGTTTTCGGCTTTCGCAGCGCTCGGCGAGAGTGAAACTGGAGTGGGGAGGCAGTAGGGAGGACGGCGGAGGGTTTCGGCTCCCTTTTGTAGAGGCCGGGCGCGGGGGGGGAGGACGCTCCCACGTCCGAAGTGAGCCCAGCGGCGGTTGCTGCTTGACTGGCTTGATCGGGTGCGGGGCACGGAGGTGGGGGACGGCGCCGATAGGCGGGCCCGGGCAGTCAGCGGTAGAGCAGGAGGGGAAAGGGGCGCGGCAGCGGCGGTTGATAGCCCACCCGAGTGGGCCGGCCCAGGAAGGAAAACGGGAAAGGGAAGCGGGAGGAGGCGAGCGGGCCGGGGAAGCAGGCCGTCGCGGTGAGCAAGGAAGAAGGGCGGGCTGGGCTGGCGCGGAGGAGTTGGGCCAGCAGCCAACTTGGCCAGCGAGAGGGAGAAGCCGAGTGGGCCAAAAGCAAGGGAAAGAAAAGAAAAAGGAAATTTATTTCTTTTCAATTTTTCCAAAGCAATTCAAAATACAATTGCAACTCAATTCGAAATCCGACTTCAAATCAAGCAATACAAAATATTGTGCAACAGCATGAATGCACACTCATTGTTGTTGACCTTATATTTGGTTTTATTCTTAATAAAATTATTATTTCCTAAATTCAAATTCCCACAAATTATAGAATTAATCACTTTCTCCTATTTCCAAAAATATGCAAAATTTAGGGTGTTACAATTCTACCCCCCTTAAGATGAATCTCGTCCTCGAGATTCGGATGATTGCTTACTCAAACAGTTGGGGATAAGACTTTCGCAAATCCTCCTCTTTCCCAAGTATCCTCATCCTTTGTATACCGATCCCACTGTACCTTGCACATTTTTATAACTCGACTCCTTCTAACTCTTTCTACCATCTGTAAGATCTTTATCGGATACTCTTCATAAGTGAGATCTTCCTTAACAGCAAGTTCTTCTAAAGGAATCTGCTCTTCTGGTACTCACAAACACTTCTTTAATTGAGAAACATGAAACACATCGTGCACACCTGACAAACTCTTAGGCAGTTCCAATTGATAGGCTACTTCTCTACGTCTCTCTACGATCTTAAAAGGTCCAATGTACCTCAGTGCCAACTTTCCCTTCATATTGAATCTTTTCACACTTTTCATTGGTGACACCTTTAAGTATATATAATCTCCAACTTCGAAAGTCAGCTCTCTTCTACGAGTATCAGCGTAACTCTTCTGTCGGGACTGAGCCACTCTCAAGTTGTCTATAATCATTCTCATTTGTTCTTCTGCGTCTCTAAGGACATCGGGTCCAAACACTTGAGTTCACCAGCCTGATTCTAGAATAAAGGCGTTCTACATTTATGTCCATGCAGCGCCTCAAAAGGTGCCATCTTAAGACTCTTCTGGTAACTGTTGTTGTACGAGAACTTAGCATATGGTAAACTCTTGTCCCAACTAGTACCATACTGCAGTGCACAAGCTCTCAACATATCTTCCAAAATCTGGTTGATCCTTTCAGTCTGTCCATTAGTTTATAGGTGGTAAGCAGAACTGAAATTCAACTTTATCCCCAAAGATCTATGTACTTTCTGCCAGAATTGTGATATAAACTGAGTGCCTCTATCCAACACAATTTTCTTGGGAACACCATATAAGCACACTATCCTTTCCATGTACAACTCTGCTAGCCTTGCACCTGTATAGGTAGTCTTGACTGGTAAAAAGTGAGCAACCTTGGTGAGTCGATCCACTATTACCCATATTGAATCATAACCTCTTTGAGTACGGGGCAAACCTACGATAAAATCCATACCAACTTCTTCCTATTTCCATTCAGGAATCTTCATTGGTTGTAGCAACCCTATAGGTCTTTGATGCTCAGCTTTCACCCTTTGACAAGTGTCACACAAAGCCACATACCCTGCCACATCTCTCTTCAAACCATACCACCAATACTTCTCTTTAAGATCCAAATACATCTTGGTACTTCCGGGATGTATAGAATAAGCAGACTCATGTGCCTCTTGCAGAATTGCATCACGGATAGCCTTTACTTCAGGTACACATATCCTTTTCCCAAACCAAAGAGTACCATTCTCATCCATCTTGAATTCTGGTGCCTTTCCAAGCACTACATTCTCCGCTATCTCTTTAAGTTTTTCATACTCCACTTGACCTTTGCGTATCTCTTGCTCCAATGTAGCCTCTATCACCAATTCCATTGCATTAGTGACAAAACTCAAGTTGAGATACTCCATTTCAGCACACAACTCTGCTGGCATCAATGTCAACCGAAGTCCATTGGCATAACTCTTCCTGCTAAGTGCATCAGCTATGAGATTTGCTTTTTCTAGATGATAATGCACTTCCAAATCATAGTCTTTGATCAATTATAACCAACGATGTTGTCTCAGATTCAGATCTGATTAGGTAAAGATATACTTCAAACTCTTGTGATCTGTATAGATATCACTCTTATGCCCAATTAGATAATGTCTTTAGATTTTCAAAGCATGAACCACAGCTGTCAATTCTAAGTCATGAGTAGGGTAATTCAACTCATGCTTCCTCAATTATCTAGATGCATATGCCACCACTCTTCCTTCTTGCATAAGCACACATCCAAGGCCCAAACGAGATGCATCACAATATATAGAGAAGTTCTTGCTTAAATCAGGCAAAATCAATACTGGAGCTGTAGTCAATCTCTTCTTTAGCTCATCAAAGTTTGTCTGGCATTTATCAGACCATACAAATTTAGCATTATTTTCCAATAGAGCTGTCATAGGCTTAGCAAGCTTGGAAAAACCTTCAATGAACCTTCTGTAGTATCCAACCAATCCCAAAAAGCTACGAATCTCACTTACATTGGTTGGTGGTTTCTAATTCAATACATCTTGCACTTTACCTGGATCCACTGTTATTCCACCATTGGAGACAACATGACCCAAAAAAGAGACCTCCTTCAACCAAAACTCACACTTGCTCCGCTTAGCGTACAACTTATGTTCTCTAAGCTTTTGCAAGACAAACCTTATATGTTCAGCATGTTCTTCTTCAGTCTTAGAGAATATCAGTATGTCATCAATGAATACCACCACAAATTTATCAAGAAACTCCATGAACACCTTATTTATCAGATACATAAAGTATGCAGGTGCATTGGTCAATCCAAAAGACATAACGGTATATTCATATAAGTCATACCATGTAGTGAATGCTGTCTTGGGTATGTCCGAGTTTCGAATCTTTAGCTGATGGTAACCTGAGCGGAGATCAATCTTGGAGAACACATAGACTCCTCTCAACTGATTAAACAAATCATCAATCCTAGGCAAAGGGTATTTATTCTTGATTGTAACCTCATTAAGTGAACGATAATCCACACACATATCCGTTGGCTACCATCCTTCTTATCCACAAAGATCACAGGTGCTTCCCATGGGGAAGAACTGGGGCGTATGAAACCTTTTTCTTGCAACTCTTTTAGTTATTTCTTAAGCTCTTCTAATTCATTAACCCCTATTCTATATGGACGTTTAGCTATTGGTGCAGTTCCAGGTAATAATTTAATAATGAATTCAATGTCACGGTCAGGTGGCATACCTAGCAAGTCATCGGGGAAGACATCCGGGAACTCCTCCACAACACGACCTTGTTTATTAGCATCACCATCCAGCTAGTTCACAGTGACTGTTGGCTGAGCTTGTACTACCACTTCTACACAGATTCTATCTCTATTGGATGATGTCACATCAACAGATTTCTCCTGACACTGAATCACTGTCCAGTGTTGTTTCATCTAATCCATTCCTAGAATAAGATCAATTTCTGCTGTTCTCAACACAATAGGTTTCACTTTAAAGTCTACCCCTCTTAAGGAAATACTAGTTGAGGGACTCCAATAAGAAGCTGGCATGCTACCTCCCGGTGAATTTACTAGTATGGGGTTTTTCATGGCACATAAAGGTATGCTATGCATTCTAACAAAAGCTCGGGAAATAAAAGAATACGAAGCACCGGAATCAAAAAGTATTATAGCAGAGATAGAGTTAACACTGAACGTACCCAACATGACCTTAGGCATCTCCTGAGCTGCATTAGATGACACATAGTTCACTTTAGCAGTGTGAGGTGGTCGGGCGTTGAACTTCAGATTGCCATTCTGGTTCTGAGGAGCTTGCCGGTTCTGCTTCTTTGGACACTGATGAGCATAATGACCTACTTCTCCACAGTGGTAGCATGCGTTGGGGTTATTGGGTGCACCACTCTTCACAGGAGTATTGTTGGGCATTCCCTAGTGTGATGCTAGATTGTCGGTCTGTTGCTGGGGGCGCTGATTACCAAACTGTTGCTGGTACTGAGGGCGTTGCTGGAACTGATTATGCTGAGGGTATTGACCATGGTTTCCCTAGTTAGATGGTCCTTGATTCCTCTGTTGAAAACCCTACTGGGGATAGGCATGCGGGTGGGTGTTGCTTCTAGAAGCTTGCCCTTGAAGCCCCCTCTTCTTGGCTTCCATCTCTTTGCGCTTATCATCAATCACAATAGCGCGGTTCACCAAGGACTGAAAGTTAGGGTAGGTGTTGGACATCAGCTGGAGCTATTGTCCATCATAAAGTCCCTTAAGGAAATGGCGTTGCTTCTCCTTATCATCAGCTACATCATTTGGAGCATAGCATGATAGTTGAGCAAACTTATCACGATACTCCACCATAGACATGGATCCTTGCTTTAGTGACCTAAATTCCTCTTGCTTCAATTCCACTAGTCCATCGAGGATATGATATGACCAGAAATTATCCTTGAATTCCCACTAGGTGACAGCAGGAGCATCATTGGGGCATCCATACTAGAAAGAATCCCACCAATCCTGAGCTGCTCCCTGGAGTTGACCAGAAGCATACAGCACCTTCTCAAGATCATTGCATTGTGCTATGTTAAGTTGTTTTTCCACAGTATGCAACCAATCATCTACTTCCAAGGGATCTAAGGCATGAGTGAACACCGGAGGGCGACCCTTCATAAATTCTCCACGCTTGTCTCTAACCTGAACATGTGGTGGTCCTCTTGCAGGTTTATTATCCAAGCGTTGCATTATGGCTTGCATCAATTGCGCTTGCATTCCCATCAATTGTTCTATAGTCACTGGTGGCGGTGGTGGTGGATTTATGAGAGCATCACGTCCACGACCATGGCCTCTGCCTCTTCCTCCTCTTGCGGCCATCTTCTTTCCAAGAAATACGCAAAATTTTAAAGATTTTCAAATTATAGAGAACTTATAAAAGATAAGGAACAATGCTGAGAATTTTCTAGACAAGATTCAAATACAGCAGTTCGGTAAATCTGTCATAACTTAAGTTTCAGAGATCCAACAGAGGTGTACTAAGAATGGTTAGAAAGCTTAGGACATCATCTACAACTTTTGTTTAGATTACTTTTATATATTCTAGTATATACATGGTCAAAAACAGTGCTAAACCAAATATGTTCTGGGTTCCAGTCTGCGTAGGAACATCAACTTGTGACAGCTAGATCTCACAAACCTGAATAGATACTGATGTGATTCTAGAGACATTTGAAAGATACAGAAGTCTAGATATCTCCACAAAAATTTCAGAATTTTTGGTAGCCCAGATTTCGAGATACAAGATAAAGAACACAGACTGCTCCAGAAAACAGCACAGCAGAGATAAGATAAAGCAAACCCATCTGCATTAAGACTTCATCTAAACTTAAGGTTCAATCCTATGGAATTTGTGGACATGCCCACAAACCTCTAGCAATCAAATAAACTCCAAATCATCCAAGTTCACAATTAAAAACATCCAATCACTAAAGTTCACAAAGACGAAACAAGATTAGACATGACACACGAACTAACAACGTAGCAACTTTAAACAAGGAACCTAACACCTATGGGGCGATGTCAATCATGGTGAATGACCGGTGCTTCTTCTTGTAGATCGGTGGCAGCCCAAGTTGAGCATGCAGTTCATCAACTTGCTTCTAGAGATGCCTCTCGGCCCTCTGTGATGCATGTAGCTCTCCCTTGACCTCTTCATCTACCCCCTGCATGGCGTGGACATGTTGCACAGTTGCTTCTAGAGTTGGATCACTTTCTGGTGGTGCCAGGACCTGCCAATTACCCTCATGATCATTGCAAGGAAGGAACCTAAAATGATCCTCCTTCATGGCCTCAAAACGACGACCATGGTAGTAGATGTAGGCGTCCTGCGCTGCATCTTCCATGCCATCCAATGCGTGAGGCCATCTGGCAGTGGCACGATGGACAGTCTCCACCTCATGTCCATTCTTTATGTCATTCCAGGCGGTGACAACCAGCTCTACCTTCCAAAAGGTTGCCTCCAAAAGATGCTGGTACTCTGCACAGTGATAGTTGATGGAGGCGTGCAGATCAGGATAGTAGTCATCCAACACATGAGTAAGGAGGGTGTGGTAGTAGGCCGTCTCCGGGGCTAGCTTGAAGCAGTATTTGTACTTCTAGCCTATCTCCTCATCCACCATAGGGACAGCTGGGGATGGCACAGGTGTAGGTGAAGTAGCTAATGACTCCACTGGGGTAGCTACAGCAGCATAGACAGGTGCAACAGCTAGAGTAGGAGCAGGTGCAGGTGTCGGGGTAGCCATCCACTCCTCATCTTCCTCAATCAAGGGTTCCACCTCATCATTGGAGATGATCACAATCTACTTCTCCGCTTGTGGAGAACGGGGGGTGAACATAGCATGGTAGCCTACAGTGCTAAGGCGGGCGATCTTCGGGTTACGAGACATCTATAGATTTAGAGTAAGATAGAATTAGAATAAAAATTTTATATAATAGATTAAGATATGAATAGCATAAATACTTTAATAAAATAACAAGAATGAGACATTAAGCAGGAAACCAGTGGAGCAAAGATGTTAAACGACCATTTCTAACTAGGCTTGCGTCCTACAGTCAACACGGGCTCCGATACCAATTTGTCACACCAAATTTTAAGGATAAAATTGAATGCACTAATCTCATGTGTGCCCAGAGATCAGTCACACACATAAGCTAATAAATTACATAAAGTATCATCACGGTGTTTCTTACATCATGATTAATATCATCACATAGTCTTATACAATACAATGGAAAATAAAAGATAACTCTCTTGTGGTAGGTCCAACACAGGGACGGTCAACTAGTTGACCACAAGCCTAATAGTCCTCAAGAAACTCCTCATACACGTTGTCATCTGTTACCCATCTGGGATTTTTATCCAAATATTGGAAGTAAACAAGCGTAAGCACTTCTCGTACTTAACAAGTTAACATGGGGTTATGAAAGCTCAAAAAGGATGACACTGGTTTACTGCAGTTAGCACTTTTAGTAGGTCAAGATTTCATCATCAACTATTATCAAGTCATGCTTAAGCTTCCATTTAAACCCACATAATCAGATATCTGAATCATTTAGATCATATTATCATCGTATAACATCATAAATGAACAACAATAAGTAACCAGTTATTCTGTGAGTTTTCTGGGCCGTTGGGTTTGAAATGAACGGCTCGGAATAGATGGGAGGGAGAGAGAAAAGAGGCCGGCGGCTGGGAACAGTGCTTCCAGCGGCGAAGCACCATGGCCGGCGGCAAGGACTCGCCGGCACGATCGGTACGGGGGCTACGAGCCATGGTTTGCCCATCTGAGAGCACCAGGGGAGAGAGAGGGGAGCAAGGGGGTCTCACCGTGGGAAAACAGAGGTGGAGGCGGCTCGGGGACGGCGGACCACGCGAAGGGGCGGATGGCGAACCTTGGCTCTTCTGTGCGGCGGTTTTCGGCTTCCATAGCGCTCGGTGAGTGCGAAACTAGAGCGGGGAGGCAGCAGGGAGGATGACGGAGGGTCTCGGCTCCCTTTTGTAGAGGCTGGGCATGGGGGGAAAGGACGCTCCCACATCCAAAGTGAGCATGGCGACGGTTGCTGCTTGATCGGCTTGACCGAACACGGGGCGCGGAGGTGGGGGACGGCACCGACAGGTGGGCCCGGGCAGTCAGCGGTAGAGCAGGAGGGGAAAGGGGCGTGGCAGCGGCGGTTGACAGCCCGCCCGAGTGGGCTGGCCCAGGAAGGAAAACGAGGAAGGGAAGCGGGAGGAGGCGAGCGGGCTGGGGAAGCAGGCCATCGCGGTGAGCAAGGAAGAAGGCCGGCTGGGCTGGCGCGGAGGAGTTGGGCCAGCAGCCAACTTGGCCAGCGGGAGGGAGAAGCCGAGTGGGCCAAAAGCAAGGGAAAGAAAAGAAAAAGTAAATTTATTTCTTTTCAATTTTTCCAAAGCAATTCAAAATACAATTTCAACTCAATTCGAAATCCGACTTCAAATCAAGCAATACAAAATATTGTGCAACAGCATGAATGGACACTCATTGTTGTTGACCTTATATTTGGTTTTATTCTTAATAAAAATATTATTTCCTAAATTCAAATTCCCACAAATTGTAGAATTAATCACTTTCTCCTATTTCCAAAAATATGCAAAATTTAGGGTGTTACAATCAGCCAATAGTACTTTCAACCATGGTTTATCAGCCTAACAAGCCCAAGCGAACAGAACGCTAATTATACTATGATACTGCTAAAATTTAACACTATTGAAAATTTGTCTTAGAGCTAGTAACTGGCTATTACGGTTGCGAATGCCCTAAAGGTATCTTTTGTGAGTCTGCTTCTCCTTATGCCTGCCATATTGTGCTGACACAGGTTTAAGATCACTTTGCATAGGGACCATGGAATTTTAAAATGTCTCCTTGCCGGTGGTCACTGGTCACCTATGGTCTCCCCCTACTACTCGTAGGAAAGCCAAAACAAACACCGAGGCGAGAGAACAGAAGCCAAGCGTAAACAGCCGCTAGGGACGCGTCCAGTCCCCACTCTCGCGGCCACGGGCATGGCCTCACCGAGATAATTGGAATTTTGCCATTACGAAATGTGGACTTCGCTCTTTTGCCATCCTATAAAAGGGATTTGCTCGTTTGTCACTATGAAACTGGACACACTCGCTAGAATGTCCTTTTCTATATTTTGTTGCCATTTTTTTTTCGCTACCTCTTTTCTTTCCCGTTTTGCCCCTGAGCCTTATCTCTTCACGGGAGTTCACGGAGAGCCCTGGCCGGGAGACGACCTCTACTGGCTCAACTCTAGGTCCACCCACGGCCGCCGCCGCCGCCGCAACTCTAGGTTCTCGACAGCTCTCTTCCACCCACAGTCGCCGCCGCCGCAACTCTAGGCGGGCGCCGCCGCCACCCCAACACGTCTACGCTAGCCCGTCGGCGCCACCATGAGCAGGTCCCTGCTCTCCCCGTTGTTGGATCTACGGTAGCTGGTCCTACCCGTCCGGGTGCTCTTCCCTAGGCCACCGCCACACACGCTAGGCTATGGGTGAGGGTTCGTCTAGTTCATCGTTCATCCCAACAGCTGTCATTTCTCTGTATCCACTTGGCCCTAGTGGGATCCCTCTGATTCCATGCCCAGAATGTGGTGATAAAGTAGTGGAATGCAAATCCTGAAAGAACAACGGCAGAATTTTCTTCAAATGTGTAGACTACAATGAATTTGTGAGTATATATTGCTCTATTGTTTATTGTCATATACAACTGGATGAACTAGGTACTGTGTCAAGATTTGGATAAATAAACGGTGTTATGTATTATCATTTCCACAGGCAGTGAAGAAATGTCCATTCTTTAGGTGGTTGGAAGAGTACAAGAAAGTAGTCGCAAAGAAGCTTAAAGAAGATTTGCTAGCTGCAGTGCCATTAGAAGTTCATGGTGAAACTAAATGTCAAGAAAAAATGAAGTTTAAAAGTAGGATTTTTGATGAAGATAGGATCTATCTCAAGATGGACAAGCTTATCGATCTGGTCCAGCTGTTGGTGGTGCTCTGTTTAGTCATGACTGTCATAGTTCTTTTAGGTGTGGTAGTGCTTATTAACAAGTGAAGCAAGATTGTGTTCTAGAACTGTGTTATATCAGTACTGGTGGTGGTCTGTTTAGTAACTGAAATGTAGAAAAGTCATGGAATGAAGATGTTTTCATGGTTTTGTGCAGGTGCTTACACCAAGACTTTTGGATAGAATTTTGCTTGTGATTGATGAATTTTCTTTATTGTTTGATTGTAATTTTATATCCTCCCTTGCCCTTGAATCTGAGGCTGCTATGTGTAAACGGGGTTGGATGTATGGCCAACTCTATTTCTATGAAATTTTTTGGAGCTGGTCGCTTGGCTCCAGAAATTTTTAGTGCTGGAGGTGGAGTTGGTCACGAAGCTACATGTGTAGATCAATGGCCAGCCTTTTTCTGATATTGTACAGTGCCCCCCACTTTAGTTGCCGCCTCCACCACCTTGCCTAGATGCTTTGGCGAGATGGGGGCTTGGTAAACTGTAGGTCCATTGTCTGGTAGGGAGATCCGAGCTTTTAACAGTGATAAATGGCTATTTTGCAATTTGGACTTTACAGGTCTCTTTGGCTTATTGCCTTGAACTCAACTATCTTTCTGGCTGTTCTTTTTTGGAGTTGGATAGCCTTTCTGCATATTTGTCTGTTGGGATGGCATTGACAAGTATGCCTGCTCATCCCTCTTTCTTCTCCATCTACAGCTTCAACACTATATTCCATCCATTTTATAGCCTTGTCTATCCTCAGAGATACGAGCAATCAGATTTAGATATGAACGCAATGCAAAACCTTCTAGCTAACATTCCAGAATTTGGACAGAATTTCAATTGAATTTGGACATAATTTTGACACAATTTCATGATCACAATACCATTCCAAAAATATAGTAGATTTCATAAAGGTTCACACCATTCCAATAACATAAAGGTTCACATAATTTCATGGTCCAGATAACATAGTAGTTTTCATAAAGGTTCACACCATTTAAGTTACAATAACATAGGTCCAAATAAAATTAACTAAGGTCCAGATACATGTTCAGATACATAGGATAAGATCCAGATACAATTTCATGGTCACAATAACATTCTAGACACAAAGCATCAATTGATTTTCAGTTTTCTTGGCTTCAGTTTTTTTTGCTGGGCTCCTCTTTTGGACTGTCTTGCCTGGTGAGGCAGCAATGATAGGATCCACACCTTCACCTAGCAGTGTGTGGAGTCAGCTGCAATAAAAGTACCACTATGAGTCATTTTTTGCTTGTGTATAAGTATAAAACAATGAGAATTAATTTGTTGCATACCTTCTTGTCACCCTAATGGGGCTGTTTTGTATGATCTGCTCTCTTGTGAGCCTTGTGGGGCTGGAGAGTGCATTTGGGGCTGCTGGTGCCAAGACTTGGGCATTGGAAGGATTTGAGGCTGCCGGTGCCAAGACTTGGGCATTGGAAGGATTTGGGGCTGCTGGTGCCAAGACTTGGTCATTGGAAGGATTTGGGGCCAGTGGTGCCATTTCTTGCAGTGTTGGTTCAGCAGCACTGTCCCCTCCCTTCTTTGCTCTCTTTGTTGGGATCTTTGCATTCTCACCATACTTTGTTGTATTTTCCTTGGCTTCCTTTGCCTGCAAGTTTAGAGACAAATATTCAAGTTAATGAGCACAATAATTTAGGACAGCAAGTGAATATAGTAGGTCTTGCCTTTTCTTAGTCCCATTAAGATGGCATTTGTAGCTTGTTTCACCATGGCCCAATTCTCCACATCTCTTGCACTTTCTTTTGCCTCTAATCATCGTTTTCTTGCCGTTTTGTGCCTCATTTGCAGCTTGTTTATCTGCCTCATTTGCTGCTTCTTTGGCTGCCTTCTTTCCTTTGCTTCCACTATCTTCAAGGAAGCTTTTCATCCTAAGTTTCTGTACCTACCAGCTGCCTTCTTGTCAAGGGGTGCCTTAAGCACAAACGACAAATCAACATCTGGCCACTGTGACCTATCAGGCAATGGCTCTATAAGTCTCTCATAGGCTGCCTGGAACCTCTCAACAGAGTAATACTCGTGCACAAAATCCTCCATATTTACATTAGCAGACTGTACACTTGTTATCAAAGCCAAAGCATGATGGCAAGGCTTACTAGTATACTGCCACTCAAGGCAGGTGCACTCATGAAGATGACTTCACAACATGTCTACTATTAGCAATGTTTTTCTAAACGGTAAACGGTCTTTACACGGTCGCCCTTCGTTTAGCGTTTAGGCTGTTTACACAGTGTTTAAACGAAGTTAAACGGTCTAAATGGTTTTGTACTTTTTAAAAAAATACATATAATTATATATGTGCCTGTAAAAAATCAAGTATTCTAACATTTATACATATTTATCTGAGTAAAAATTAATTATTTTGGTATGTATATATATTTATGCATGTGAAAAGAATCAAATATAGATATTTATGCATGTAACATATCAAGTGTTCACATTTATAAATATAATAAACTTAAGTATATAAATTTATCCATACAAAACTAAACTAGATTTACCTCGTGTTCGCGCTAAACAACTGTTTAGCCCGTTTAATGTTGTTTATCTCCGTTCCGTTTAGGCCGATTAGACCGTTTTCTTGTTTTGTGATCGTTTAAACGGTCAACCGTTTAATTTCCGTTTACCCCCTAAACAAAATAGTTTACCACCGTTTACCGTTTACTGGCCGTTTAATCGACCGTTTAGGCCGTTTAGGCGAACACTGACTATTAGTGTTTGTGGTGTCCCAAATTTCTGT
Organism: Miscanthus floridulus; assembly: GCF_019320115.1. NCBI lineage: Eukaryota > Viridiplantae > Streptophyta > Magnoliopsida > Poales > Poaceae > Miscanthus > Miscanthus floridulus. Next base: position 190,511,855 of record NC_089580.1, read on the forward strand.
TGCAGAACTACAGGAGTCTACAACAGTCAAGTGCCCAAGTCCTCTTGTTCTTGCCTTCAACTGATGTATGACTGCTGGAAGGATCTTCCCATGAAGCCTTTCTAAAATTCTTCTCCTTTTCGCCCACAATATCATTATCATCTCTCTGATTTTATCTGTGAGCTCCACAATGGAAAGGTCTTTCCAGTCCTTGATCCAATTGTTAAACACTTCAGCAAGGTTATTAGTGATATAATCACATTTAATGTCAGGATTGAAGGCAAATCTCATCCACAGCTTATAATGGTGAGCCTCTGGCCAAACCAACACATCAGGAGTAGCTTCAACAATTGAATTGAAAAAGTAAACACAAACTTCTTGTCTATAAGCTCTAGCTGTGGGATACATCTTATAGAATACATCACCACCATACTTTTTAATAAAGTTGTTCATTAGATGCCTAAAGCACTCTCTATGTTCAGCCTTAGGAAACACTTTCTAAACTATATTTTTTAGACCTTTGCATGCATCTGACGAGATAGCTAAAACAGGAAGATCTCCTATGGCCTTATGCAAATAAGTCATAAACCAAGTCCAGTTATCTGTTGTCTCACCATCAATGAAGCCGAAAGCAACTGGTACAACCAGTTGTAACCATCTATACCACAAGCAGCAGCTAAATGACCATTCCATCTACCATTAAGTGTAGTAGAGTCTATGCTAAGGTATGGCCTATATCCTTCTAAGAAACCTTCAATGCATGGTTGTAGTGCATAAAAAAATCTATGGAAATAGAACATGCCATCTACCTTCTTACTGCCAATCTCAATAACACTGCCTGGAGACTTCTTTAGTACATCTGCCCTCCAATTGAAAAGCAGCTGAAAGCTATCTTCCCATTTGCCATACAATTCTCTCAAAGCAATTTGCCTACCTTTCCAAACAGTGTCATAATGAATTTGGCACTTCTCTCATCCTGCAAAGTTTTTTGCAGTTCCTTACACCCCATACTTGTTTTCTTTCTAAGGTGATGTATTACCTTTGTAGCAACCCAAGCACTGGTTGGTGTCGTAGTCTTCCTCCTAGCACTTGATGTACATGTGTGGTCACCAATAAACTTTGTCACCTGCAAAAAAATTAATTAGTGAATGCAAACAATAATAGAAGGACAAAAAATGCAAGTTAGTACCATAATGTTGCACCCATCAGGTTGTCTACGCCCAACAAGATGCCAACGACGATCTTCTCCTTTGTAATCAGCAATGTATCTAGTTGGGCCTATTTTGACAATGTGTAGTTCAAACTCTTCATTTATAGCAAATTGTCTCACAACCAATCTAAACTCCTTCATGTTAGGATACACTATGCCAAGATCCATTCTAGGCCGATTTGGATCATGCACCACAGTCCTCTCCCCTGGTAAATAGTCATCAACATCAATGGCTGCCCCAGTTGTATCAACTTCCCAAGTATCGTCGTTCTGTTCACCGCAAACTTTCCTAGCCGCCTCCCTTGCCTTATCAGCCTCCTCATCCTCAAGCCTAAGTCCCAACAATGCATACATCACCTCATCATCCACCATCTCTATTCTTTCCTCTTCATCTCGACTTTCTTCAATGCATAGCGTATCCCAATCAACAAGAGGTGTCCGCAGCTGCTGTGCAGGAGGTTCTACCGCTGCTAAGTTAAGTTCAGGCTCTCTATCGAGCCTAGTACAGAAAAAAATGGTACAATTAGGAGATCTCCAAAGTTAGATTACCACAATAAATTAGAGGACTAAGAATTATTCTTTTTTTACTTCTTAATTACCACTAGAATGGTTCAAAGTTCTATGTACATGAGCACAGCCTAGGTGCCATTTTATCATTGAAAAACATCATATGAGCATAAACTTAATAAATGAAAAGGCATTGGGTTATGAGGGTCAACCTAATAAATCAAAAGCCATCAGGTTTATCGCGAACGTCCAGACCATTGAAAACAAGAAAAGATTAATTTAGTTTAATGATGGGTCTAAAAAACCAGGCAATCAAGTTCATAACTCAGAAACTATCATATGGGAGCACTGGTAAAAAAGAAGCTAAATAATAGAGCATTCGTGAGACAATGAAGAAGGTACGTAGAACCGCACTAGGCTCACAAAAGAAGCCGGCATTATGGTGAACCATATGCTATGCTAATCTACACTAATAGAGGCTAATCTACACGCTAGCAAGAATGCGTGTCCTAGGATGAGATCTGACCGGTGGTTGTCCATCCAGCACTTGGAGCAGCGCGGGCGTGGGCGACGGTGCCAGACCCCTGGCCGGCTATGGGGAGACAACCGAGGAGGTGGGCTAGCGCGGACGCGCTGGGGCGGTGGCGGGGGGCTCTCGACGAGTACGCGTCAGCCCTGGCGACGTCGGTCCGTCCCGTGACCGAACGCATGGAGGATCGAATGGATTGGATACGAGAGATACGGTTGCTGGTGAGCCGATGCAAAACGGGAAAGAAAAGAGGTCACGAAAAAAAATTTGGCAACAATATACAGCAAAGACATTCTAGCGAACATGTTAGTTTTATAATGACAAACAGATAAATCCCTTTTACGGGATGGTAAAAGAGCTTATGGCAAAATTCCAATTATCTCGGCGTCACCTCACCGCCCTCCCGTCCCCGTCCCCGTCCCCACTCCTCACCAGGCCAACAAAATCACCTCCCGCCCCTCGCGAATCTTCTTGAACGTTCTCGAACCGCCGGGTATCGAAATCGCCGCCGTCCGGAGCCGCTCAATGCCCGCGGCGATCGGGAGGCGGCCGCCCGCCCGCCGGGCCTAGGCCGCGCGTGCGATGGCGAGGTCGAGGCCTAGGGTTTGGCTCGTGGCGGGCTGCGCCGCCGTCCTGCTGTGGGCCTCCGTCGCGCAGCTCGTCGCCGTGGGCCGCCTTCTCCTCCTTTTTGGCCTCGCGGGCGACGCCCATCCCTCGCCTCCACCTTCCGCGCTTCCGCCCCCGAGTGCGTTGGTTTCCTTATTGTTCTGTATTTCTGGTGTAGTTCGATTTGATTTTGTTCTTATTACTGCTCTATTGCATGGAACTTCATAGAGTACTGAGCTAGTGAAAATGGAAAAAATATTGTGAGTTACAAATGCTGAAGTGTATCTGAGTCGTACTAGTGTGCAGCTGTGATTGTCCGTGCGCAACTTGGCACTGGCACGCGTATTAACCTGTAAATGTTGCTGCTGAATGCATTGTTGCGACTATTATCGAGATAAAAGTATAAGTATGTTGACTCGGAAAGTCATGCCAACCATATACTGCTGTATAATGTATAGTAATGCTTTGATCGATTGACACCCTCGTATTTTTCTTGAGGCACTAGCACTATTGAAATGTGAAGTTACCAATAGGCTTCATGTTTTGTTGAGAACTTGAGTTGAATTGTTGTAGATTCTGTAGACCTTTGTTGATACACAGCTGCTGCATTCAATCCCCACTGCAATTTGGCAATTTGATCACTGTTAATTTTTTTCAGGAATATACAAGAGCAATGGTTATCTGAAGGTATCTTGTAATGGTGGTCTGAATCAGATGCGCTCAGAGGTCATTGTTGTTTGCTTTCTTCTTCCATTCAACTTCGTGTTTCCTTTTTTCTTTCCTAACATTCTTTGCTGTTTGGTACCTCCATTTATTCAGATATGTGACATGGTGGCAGTTGCTCGTCTTCTAAACCTCACTATGGTTGTCCCAGAACTTGACAAGAGATCATTCTGGGCTGATCAAAGGTAACCATCATTTTATTTGAGAGATGCACTATGGAACTAACCATATTAACATCTAAAGTGAGTAGTGTTCGTTGTGGTCGACAGTAATTTTGGAGACATATTTGATGTGAGGCATTTCATCGACTCATTGAGAGATGAGGTGCACATCATTAAACAGCTTCCAGAGAAGCTTGGTCCAACAGATTCAGACATTATTATACTTGAAATGCCACCTGTGAGCTGGTCAGATGAAAAATATTACTTGCATCAGGTTTGTAACTCATCTTGATGTGTCCTTGTTTTCATGGTAACTGATCCACTGTATCCTCTTGACAATCTCTCACCCGTGCAGATCTTACCACTGTTCAGCAAATACAGTGTCATCCATTTTAACAAAACAGATGCTCGCTTAGCCAATAATGGTATCAGTACAGAGCTTCAACTGCTTAGATGCCGTGTTAATTTTCATGCACTGAAATTCACACCTCAAATTGAGGGACTAGGGAATAAACTGGTACATAAACTGCGAGCCAAGGGATCATTTGTAGCCTTGCATTTACGCTATGAGATGGATATGCTGGCGTTTTCTGGTTGCAACCATGGCCTTTCACCTGAAGAAGCTGAGGAGCTCAAAAAAATGAGGTTTGTGGCTAATCCTGTGCTGCCTTCCTTAGTAACATAACTATGTTTTGGATATGACCCACGTAATTCTTTATAGGAAGTGGCAAGTTATCATATTACTTGAATGATTTTTATACTTTGTATAGTTACCGTTCAAGAAGGGGAAACCAATTGTTATGTACTTAAATTTGGCTGCCATGTCAAATACTGGCATAGATAATGTGCATAACAGGCAATTTCATGTTATTCTCCAAAGCATTATTATTTTAATTTGGTGTTCTTCATTGTAAGCAAAGTTTGTGACATCACTGCTGTTAGCAAAATTGACTACTAAAAAATTACTCATTAGTTCTTAGGTTTGTTAAATTAGTTTAGTGCCAGCTTATTCTGCCCATACTTATTTTAAAGATCTGATTGCAAAATGATGCAGGAGGCACCACATTATTGAATTATCTCCTTTCCTTCAATTCAATCCAATGACTAGAATTGCATAAAGAAAAAGGTATTTAATGCTAACCATAGAATCTCGATCCTACTGTGAGAAACATTTGATAAATCACAGTACAACCTGAAACCCACATACCCACATATATCTTGGAAACAGTGAAAGCAACAATGCAAAATTATTTTTTCTTAATTGGCATTTGTATCTTATTAGGTAAACAACTCATTCGTAATGTAAATTTCATTATAACTGTAAAATGAGAATAGGGCCCTGCACAATGTGTGGCTCAAACCCAAGTTTATACTACTCTACATGTGGTGCTTATTGACTGTTATTAGACTTGGCCTGGGAGGTACAGTAGGTTCTTTCACCAGGTGCTAGTTTTGAAGTAACTAACATTTTTTTTGCCAATCAGGTATGCCTATCCATGGTGGAGAGATAAAGAAATTGATTCCCAAGCCAAGAGGTCGCAAGGATTATGCCCACTTACTCCTGAGGAGGCATCACTTGTTTTGAAAGCTCTAGGATTTCAAAAGGATGCTCTTATATACATCGCAGCTGGTGAAATTTATGGGGGAGATAGGAGACTAGAACCACTACGGGCTGCTTTTCCAAACCTAGTAAGTATCCTTTCTTTGTAAAAAAAAAACATTCAATTATAATTCCCTTAATTGTGTCATGGCAATAAATCTTTCACAGTTCTCTGATTTTCCCTATTTTCTGCCAACACCGCATTTCAGTTTCGTTTGCACAGCATGTCTGCCCCCCCAGTATTCAACCAAATTCGCTGTATAAGCAGTGTTGAATATTTTTCAGGTACGAAAGGAGATGCTGCTAAACTCTGAAGTTCTGCGTCAGTTCCAAAATCACTCTTCCCAGATGGCTGCACTTGATTTCATTGTATCCACAGCTAGTGATGTTTTCATTCCCACTTTCGATGGTAATATGGCAAAGCTTGTTGAAGGTCACCGAAGGTATGAATATATACAGATAGAGGTCATCTTATGAAATCAATTGCTTATTTAGAATAAATACAGCTGTTGATTGCAAGATACTTGTTTGGATCATTTTCTTCAGGTTCCTGGGTTTCCGGAGAAGTGTGGTGCTAGACCGACAGAAATTAGTTGAACTTCTAGACCTGTACACCAACAAGACAATCTCTTGGGACAATTTTGCATCTTCTGTTCAGGAAGCTCATAGGAACCGTGTAGCTCAACCATCCTGCAGGCGGAAACTTGAAAACAGACCAAAAGAAGAGGATTACTTCTATGCTAACCCCCACGAATGCCTAGCCAATTCAACCTTGTGCAGCTAAACTGAGTTTCTGGTTTCTGTAAGGTGATCAGATGAGCTTGAAATTATTTCCATGCAGGCAGTGGCGCACAGTCGTTTTGATGTCGTGTTGTGAGGGACCGAAGCCAGCTTACACAGCCCATCACGATCTTTTGACTTTACATTCCTTATTGTCCTGTTGTATAGGTCAGTTGTACTCTCCTCTATTGATTCGTTCGCGTTCCAACATGCAAAAAGGGGCCTGTTTGGAGCATGTAAATTTTGGTTTGTTGTCTACCAAACTTGTTCATTGGTGACTAACTCGTGCTGCTAGGCCAAAGGGTTAGTTTTTTCTTCTTTTGCATTTTTTCTAATTTTTACAAATGCTTAGTGGAATTATCACCTTTTAAAATTGTGCTATGTCAAAGGAGTGCTGAACCTGCCTGCCTTTCTTTTATGGAAAAGGCTGTCCAGTTTGCTTGGTGCATCAGGGTTTTCGATGAATGCTTTTACTGTTAGCAAACCCTTCTCTAAGAGCATCTCCAAGAGTTTCTAAAAAAAACAAGAGAACTGCTCTAGTGCTCCTCTTTTTAAAAATGCGTGGATCTCAAAGCAGCCAATATAAATGATTAGTTTTTCTAAATTGTTTTTTCCAAAGACACGCTTGGGCCTGGCCCGTTCAAGCTCAACCCATGTCCACCACTGATCACCCTGATCCAAAGCCAAACGCATCTTCCAGATCCCCTTTCTTCGGTGGCCACTCAATTTGTTTCCTCGTCGACGGACGGGTGCGCCATCGCGGCATCGGCGCACATCGCCGGAGGGAAAGCAACTCAGGTGCTCGTGCAGTTCCAAAGCTGTAGTCAGGCAATGCTGGCACCACCCACGGGCTTTGCCCTCTCTCGTCATCAGTTCCATCTCCATCGTCCGGCACAGGTCCACTGCTGTTGCCGCCCTCTTGGTCCCGCCGGGAATGGTCGTCAGTGTCGTCTCCTTATAATGATCGAGTAAATGGAGCGGGCGCTGGAAGAGAGTGAGAAAAAATCTGGCTTGGCGCATGAGCACCCGAGTCGTTTTCCTCCAGTCAACATGCGGCGACGCCACGACGGCAAGCACACAGCAACAGCGCGGTCAGGGCTGGACACGGGCTGGGTTAGACGGACCGGGCTCATCGGGACCCAAGAGAAAAACAATTAAGAAAAAGCTAATTAATTACATGGACTGCTTCGAGATCTGTGCTATTTTTTTTTGGAAAGAGGAGTATTGAAGCAATTCTCAAAAAACAATTAGTAAATCAATGAGTTTTTAAGTGGCTAAAAAAGTTTTGATCATATTTGTTGGGTTGCTCCAAAGATAGAAGACAAATTTGCATCAGTAATCTCAGATCATTTTCAAATCACCCTAACTTTTTTTACTCTATTTCTCTCTTGTACATTTGCATTAAAAACCTTGTCTTTATTTCATATTATTTCCCACGTCCTTCCACTCCAGATTGTCCAATTGATATGCACACATATTTTTGCATGATTTGGTCGATTTTTCTAGTTGAGATAATAAGTTGTTGGAGAGTGTGTTTTTTTTCAATGCTGACAAAAGATAAAGATTGGGAGTGGGTTTTGGAAACTCTCTGAGATGCTCTAATTTAATAAGCGGGCAACAATAGGTAGGAGGCAATCAAGGCAACATGGCGAAGGCCCCAGGCGCAGCACCGGCTCCGCCCGATCGGGTGCAGGTGCGCCGGGCAGACGATACTATTATATGAGGCTCGATCATGCTACATTCACATCCTAGCATATTAAGGGCAGCAGCCAGCAGCCAGCAGCTTATCAGCCTGTTCGGTTGGCTGATTCATATCGTTGCTGGTTCGTGAAGAAGTACTGCTGACTGGTTTGTGTGAGAGAAAAATACTGTTCCGGCTGGAAATTTACGATCTTTTACGACAAGCCACAGTCAAACGAACAGGCTCTGTAATGGCAATGGCTAGCTTGTTCTATCCACAACTAGTGACTTGCACGCTCCCATGCACGCCTATGATCATCACGATTTTACTCAGATAAATGTTTGCAGGGCAATTAAACACCAATAGGAGTGCATGTAAATATGCATAGTACATCAATGTAGTTATTGCTACATTGTCCATAGCCAAGACAGTCAAGAGGTTGGTTCATACAGTTTGCCTGGCAAGGTAAGCGAACGAAAATATACACGAATGCCATTATTGACTAATAGAGTATGATCTGATTGTTAACTATGGTGCTCAAAGTTCTCGTTCTGAAGTAGTTTAGTGGTACTTCCAACTCACCGCAGAGGTTAGAAATATGTTGCAATGGTTAAGAGTGGAGTCTCCATAGTGCTAATATGCTAATTAAGATGCAGTTATTTCCCTGTAAGCCACTCCAACACATATGGATTGATGTCAATCCGACCACATCCAAACAAGGCCTAAGTTGGGTGCAACTGCTGCTTTCGTGCGTTTACTTCTAGTCGTTCTGGAATGTATATGATCATTCCAGAGCCTGCTGTGTGCTGTGCTTTGTTATAGAGTAAGGACTTATTTGTCTACGCCAGATTATTCAGCTAATTAAACAGATCACGAAACATCGTGGGGAATGATGATTTAAATAGTATATTACTATGTGAGAACAATTCCTGTCTAATAGGAAACGTAATTCCTGTCTATGCGAGAATTGCAATATTGGGCTGAGTTATATGCTGAGATGGATCAAACTCAACTCGTCGAAGGCGCCAACCTGATGCTTAAAGTTGCGAAGGAGGTCCTGGCGGCCCAGACTGCAAGACAAGCGAATCTACTTTCTACTCCAGAATATGATCCAGAGCAAGAAGATGGCTCCGCTTGAATGGACAGTCCTCGGTTCCTGTTCAGAGCTTTTGTCTGTATGGTTAACCCTGTGTGGGGGCTTCTCTTCTGGATGTTCTAATGAAGTCCTCGGTTCTTTCTGATGTAACTTCTTAAATTCTGAAGGTTGCTTAAACGATGTGAGCAAGCTATGGCCCAGGTCTTTTCTGGTTGCGGTAGTTGAGTAGTGATCAGTCCTTTTCGATGGTTAGCTTTTCAGTTGTTAGATGGTTTGGAAGGTTCCTTCTCTTAGTGCTGTCTTTCTGTAAAACTCTGAATGATTGCTTTTCCGTTAAGCTTTAATGGAAATGGGGGTTCCTCTGGAAAAAAGGAAGCGTAATGTTCATGTAGGATGAGGAGGCACCTATCACGGCTAGTAGATTTGTTTTCTTCTACTGCAGATTCATCAAGGGGACGTGCTTTATTTAAACGGCGTTGGGAAAAGATGTATCCAAGCACTGGTGCTACCTACGTAGCTGCTTACGTGGAGGTGAGAGATAAAAATAAAGACTATTTTATACATTCAACAAAGACTATTTTATACATTCTTATTTTTCTTCGTACTATTAGACTTATATGTTCCTTTCTCAGATTGTAGGACAACGTAAAATAGATCAGTTATTTGTTCATCGCCTACTCTCTCTCTCCTACTTTTTCCTTATCCACGTCAGACCTACTTTTTCCCTGTCCACGTCAAAATAGCTAGCCAAATAGCTAGCTGTTAGCTGTTGAGGACACCTTTATACTACGCTGACCTGACTGCTCGACACTACTACATTTTATAAATGGAATTAAGGCATGCTAAATCTGACAGTGTAGTTAGCACCCTCCTGGCATCACTTTTGGCTTCACCCCTAGAGTTTTTATAGCCTTATAGGTATGCTTATTGGTTGGGTACTTTTGCTCCTATATGGAGGCATGGCACATATACATGTCACCCTATTTTTTCGCAGTGTGGTGTAAAAAGATGCGGAGAGAAATTAATTCATGAAGTATATATGAGCAACAACACCAAGATGGATTAAAGCATCACAGGGAGTGACTATGAACATACACGTGTATTGATCCCTGGAGATCTATGGGGGAGGAGGACCACAGTTTATGGGGGTTTCCAAATAATTAATTAGGTCAGCAAACCAAAGCATGGTATGAAAAATCAAAGATTACAGGGAATAATTATATCCATGGCCTGCAATTATTATGAATGCAACATAAACTGGATGCAGGATGTATCATATATCAGCTTAGCAAAGCATCTAGGAATCATGTTCTAGCAATGTCAATCCATGCAATTCAATAAGCAGTCAACATTACCTTTCCTAGAACACGCAGGAGAGCTGCGCATCATTGTATTAAGAAGAAAAAAGGGGAACCCTTACAAAACACCACCACACACCCAAAAGGAAGCTAAAAATCATCTTCACACCAAGAAAAAAAATTTGATACGACCGCAACCTAAATAACACAAACCCTACAGAGACGACTGTGTGAAAAGGTAAAGAATACCTTTAGCCCTAGCCAAACCCCATAACTGTAACTCCTCACTAGCAAGCAATAAAGCTCTAGTCAAACAAGCTGGTACAACATCAAAACCGCGGTGATTCCATATGGTCCAAACCCCAAGAATCACAAGGGAGTTGAGGCCTTTCTGCAGTTGTCCTCCAACAGCAAGAATAACCTTCTCCCACCAATCATCAAAGAACTCTTCTCCAATCTGAGGGGCAAGGATTTGTAGGCCTACACTTTGAAGCAAGCTGAACCAAAAATCTCTAGCAAAGACACAAAAAAGGAGAAGATGGTTTATGGATTCCTCAGCTTGATCACAATGAGGACACCTCTCTGGATGAGGGAGCCCTCTTCTTGCCAGCCAATCGGCCGTCCAACACCTGTAATGAGCTACTAGCTACATGAGGAATTTACACTTGCCAGGAGCCCAAGATCTCCAAGCCCTATGGTAAGGCCTAAAGGAGTGCATTCCTTGGCGGAAATTCATATACGCTGACCTAGCCGAATGGAGAACAACAGATTGTGGTGGTTTTCCAAATAATCAATTAGTTCAGGTAAACAAAGTTTGCTTTAGAATCCAAGGCTACAAGTACTATCTATGTGCACGGCTTGCAATTATGAATGCAGCCTGCAAAGGTTAAGGTAAGCAAAAGTGACACTATTTTTTAAAACATGTGCAGAAAATGTACTAAATGAACTGTAAGAATTCAATTAATTCCAGTAGGCAAAGTATGATGTACAGATGCAAGGTTAAGGTAAATATTGTATGCATGGCCTGTAATTATGATTGCAGCATGCAAAGTGACTATTTTTTTTTGGCAAAACACAAAGTAACACTAATTGAATATAGCATGCATCATTATTATACAACATCTAGAGAAACAGTTCTTTAACAAATAGACCAACCAATCATTCTTGTTCCTGAAAAGTGTACGTAAAGAGAAGATTTAAGCTCTTCATTCACATGATCACATCCCAATACTTAGCCTCATATGGCAGGAATAAAAATGTGTGATGGAGAAATGGGGGAGCAGTATCGAGCGGAAAATTACATTACCTATCAAATGTCAATGAATGCTTATCCCAATCACATACCTTGTCTAAAAAAGAGATGTTAGCTCAAGTGGAGGAACAAACAGAAAAAACAATAGAACCAAAACTAAATAAAGTGTAGCAAGTCCAACTGAATAAAACCCATCCTGCAAAAGAAGGAAAGACAAGGAAAAAAGACAGAGAAGAAGCATAACACAGGCCCACACGAAGAAGTGACAATTACATAAGGATTATATAACTTAATGCAAGTGTTTTAGTGAGGAGGGAACTCACGTTAAAGTTCTGATGGAAGAAAATAGGAAATCTCCAACACATATCTAATTTCTAAAGTCTTTGCAAGCAAAAGAAAATTGTAGAAAATTAATATCTGGGTTGAAATAGCAAAAAATGCTTACAATTGAAAGCAACAAGATACCTTTTATATAACATAAATATATTAAAATAAAGGAGAGATCATCCTAGGTCTCCCAAATCATATTGTTTTAGAAGATGGAAAACTAATAAATTATTAACAGCCGATCATAGACAAGTGTGGTTACCAGATGTTCTAGCTAGCCATAATAAGTAATAACACACACATATAAAAAAGATGGAAATGTAGCCATTACCATACCTAAGCGTATTTTATTTTATTTGGAATCAAGAACAGTCATTTGTTGGTTGCTGGATTAATACTCGGCCAGTAGAAAATAAACTACATGAAATCCTTTTCCACTGTACAACCAGCATGAATGAGGTTGTTGTTATAGTCACTATACCTGAAAGCCATGCACTTGTATTGGCAATCTTTGTCGGGCAATTTGTTGCACAGCGCGTCAAGGACCACTGTTATGTTCAAAATCAACAAAAAGAAAGAAATAAATTTCAATTGCTAGCGAAGGAAAGGCACAAAAAACTGTTATTTGAGTTTGGATTTGGCTCTTCAAAACGAAATATGCAAGGATGGAACAGCGTGGAGTCAAGCCAATAAATAGAGGATTGTGGGTTCGCAGTGAAGTAGCGTTTGTATAGGAGACTGTGGATAGCGTCTTCTATAGCAGGGTTAAGGCCCCGTTTAGATGCGAAATTTTTTGGTTTTTGGCTACTGTAGCACTTTCGTTTGTATTTGGTAAAAATTATCCAATTATGGACTATTTAGGCTTAAAAGATTCGTCTCGTTAATTACGGACAAACTGTGCAATTAGTTATTCTTTTTACCTGCATTTAATACTCCATGCATGTGCCGCAAGATTTGATGTGACGGGGAATCTTGAAAAATTTTGGATTTTGGCTTACATCTAAACGGGGCCTAAGTTCCCAATAATGGAATATTAAAAATAAAAAAAATGGAACTTATATCAATACTAACATGATGTTTCCTCAATATAATTAGAATTTAGAAGTTTCTATATATATTTCACAGTATGAAACCACAAAGAAACATAAAAAAAATATAAAAATATAAAGAAGGTATGCATAGAGAAATATAAAAAATATAAAGAAGGTATGCATAGAGAAATTAACCCTAAGTTCCCATATCAACTGAAAAGAATATATAATTTCCCAACCCATAATTCTTTATTATCACCAAAATCATCATCATTATTATCACCTGACCATCCAGGAGTCATTATTATCACACGACCATCCAGGAATAGTAATAGTAACCTAGCAATAGCTGATGCTAAATTCCAATATGCATCTATCCACGCTGTGCAGGGACAGAAGCGGGTGAGCGTTCACCATTGAGAGAGGAGCCTATGGCTATCGCCTCCTCGAGGCGGAGGTCACTGGAGAGAAGTCACCGGAAGGCCTCGGCGCGGGTGAGGGTATGGCAGCTGCTCTGGAGGAGGCAGACGAGCCCCGCGAGGGAGTACTCCTCGAGGCGTCGGAGTTCGGCGAAGCCAGGGTCGGATAAATAAGTGCGGGCGTTGGCGACGATGTTGGAAACGGGGTCGCTGAGTTTGCCGTAGCAGTGGCCTGCGTGGAGAACGGCCTCGAGCGATGCCTCCTCGCCGTGGCCGAGACGGCGGGGGCGGGGGTTAGGGTTTGCCGGTTTGGAAGATGGGATCGGAGGGGCGGGTGGATTGGCACACAACAACCTTCACTCTTTGATCTGGGGCCGCTTGTATATATAGACACAGAGTTAGGGGGCTCTGACCGGCGCTTACGCACTTGCACAGATACTAACCTAAGTCCTGGCCAGTCTCAATGCTTAGTTTTACTACACGGTTTTTAAAAAGCCACATCACCTTTAGTGGGATGAAACAATGAATGAAACTCGCCTTCACAGTGCAACGATTTCATTGCACCAATTCCAAAATTAATCAAATCATTTAATTGCTGTTGAATGAAGGATCATATGCACCGATTAACTGTGTAGCCATTGACACACACAAACACACAGAGATAACATTACCATTGTTCAGATAAATGGAACAGCCTCAGATAAACGGAGATATAGCCTTCAGCCTTGCACACGGCCAGACAAACAGAACAACAGCATTCAACCTTGTTCAGAGATAACTAGAGCATACGACTGGAACTTAGATAGTAAACTAAGATATATAGATAAAAAAAAGTTCAGATAGCCATTAGCCTTGCACACGGCCTCTCACTAGTTCTTCTCTGCACCCCATACGTTCAGTACTGTAGGATCAGATTGCCTTCAGCCTTGGTTTCAGATTTGCCTTCAGCCTTGGTTTCAGCCTGCAGAAAGAAAAAAATGTTCAGCATGAGCTCTCAGGCTTCACAAAAAAACAGTGCAGGATCAGATCACAGATGAAGTAGTCAAATTCTTAAGCTTTATAACTAACTACAATAGATTACAATTCTTAATGCATAAGATAGTCACAAGTACCAGATATATGTGCACGTCCACCAAACTTATTCTAAATATGTTCAACCAAATCATTCTTAAGTCGGCGATGAGCCGATTTATCTCGAATAGAAGTGTCTTTTTCTAAAGCTCTCTCTAACGGAACATTCTGATCTGGAGAGAATTCCGGTTCTTGAACCGATGATGAACTAGGAGGCACATTTAGATCTAGATTTTCTTCAATAATGTCTTGTTCCTTCTCATCTTCAACTATCATATTGTGAAGTATGATGCAAGCTAGCATGACATCACGGAGTACAGCTCGGTCATATAGACGAGCTGGTCGTTTTAAGATGCAAAATCACCACTGCAATACACCAAAGGCTCTCTCGATATCCTTTCTTGCCCCTTCTTGTTCCTATGCATACAACTTCTCCTTGTCAGTGATAGGGAGTCGTATTGACTTAACAAACACTGCCCATTCAAGGTATATTCCATCAACGAGAAAATACCCAATGTTGTGTTGATTCCCATTTACCATGTACTGGACTCTAGGAGCTTGTCCTTTTAGCTCATTGATAAAGACAGTGGACTGGTTCAAAACATTAATATCATTGTTAGAACCCGCTATTCCAAAGAACGCATGCCAAATCCAAAGATCATGTGATGCCACAGCCTCAAGTATCAGCGTCGGCACTTTCTGATCACCCCGAGTGAACTGGCCCTTCCATGCATTTGGGCATCTTTCCCATTGCCAATGCATGCAGTCAATGCTGCCAAACATACCAGGAAAACCTCGTTTCTCACCAAGTTTGAGTAGACGTTCAGTATCTTCCATAGTGGGGCGCCTCAGGTGTCTCTCACCAAATACTTCTCTAACACCTTTCATAAAATTCTTCAACGCCTCCATTGCTGTAGTCTCTCCTATCTTCAAGTACTCATCTAGTTCATCTGCACCACTACCAGTAGCTAATTGTCGAATAGCTGCAGTACATTTTTGTAGTGGACTGAGCCCTTGCCGATTAACAGCATCCACTCTTTGAGTAAAATAATCAGACCATTGGCCTAATGCCTCCACAATGCGAAGGAAAAGTGGCCTAGACATACGAAATCTTCGACGAAAAATATTGGAAGGATAAAGAGGATTTTCTAAGAAATAATCATTCACTAGTTTTTTATGTGCTTCCTCTCGTGGCCTCTTGACGTGCTTCCTCGGATTGAATCGATGATCAGTAGCATCTTTTTGAAGACTTTCCATGGTGGACTGCATGAGCACCGTAGCTTGATCGAGAACATCATCTATGATCTGACCCTCAGCAAGGAATTCATCCAACGAGGATAGAGGATGTTGGCTTCCATCAGGGTTGTCATTTTCCTCAGACATCTTTGGAGAACATAAAAAAATAGTGAATACAAGAGGTAAGGAAAAGAGACGGCGCAGAGATGTGAAAGATGCATAAGTTACCTCAAAGTTCTGCACTACAATCTATAGAACTAGATGGCAAGAGAATGAGAAAGAGAGGAGGCCTTCGTGTGAGCAAAAGAGAGAAGGCTCAGGAGTCTATATATAAGTTCACATGCAGCAGTTTCACACCTCATATACATGTGAAAACTGCCATGCGTGCACTAGATGTGAAACTGCCAAAGATATATAATGCCAGGCTGCGGGACTACACCTCATATACATAGTGCAACAGTTTTCACACATATATAGTGCTACATTGATACTATATATAGTGCAGCATTAAGTCTTAAAATAAAGTGCTACATTAAGATACATGAACTGAGCAGTCACACAATATATAGTGCAGCAATAAGACAGAGAAAATACCTTAGTCAGCAAACAACTTTTCCTCAAGCTTACGTAATGCCTTGTCTCGGTTAGCCTTTTGATCTTCAGACATGTGACTTGTATCTTGATTGAGCAGGGAATTGTAAACTTGAAACATCCTTGCTTCCTTTTCCTCCGTTGTTGGCTTCAAATTTGCGTTTGATATCTTAAGCTATGCTTCCGTAACCTTTTCGCACTCCACCTTTCGATCTTGCTACACCTTGATAATTTTTTCAATATTGTCACCAAGGATGACAATTACGTCCATAATGTTATCCTTCTTGTGCTTTCCACTGCGCTCAGCCTTTGCTGCTTCTCTACCAATAGGCCGTGACTGTTCTTCTGGAACATCAAGTATCTCATTCTTGTCTTTCTCTTTTTCCTCAAACAGTGCACACCATTTGGGCTCCTCTTTTAATATCTTCCACCAATGCACCAACTGAAAATGCTTTCCAAACCTGGTTTCATATACCTTTTGTGCCTCTTCCTCTAACATATCGTCCGAGTATCCGCTTGTATGCATTTGAGCTATGTGAGTCCAAGCGTCATTGAAATCAGTGATCGAGGACTTGAGGCGTGACCAGTGAATCTTCAATTGGTTTATTTCTCTTCTAGGCTTCCCATTCCCTTTCCTGTTAAACTCCTCAGTGATTTCTTTCCAAAATGTATCAAATTTCTTGTCGTTACCCCTAATTGGGTCTTTTGAAACATTCAACCAAGCACTGGCCTACAAAATACGAAATAAAAAAAGATGAACAAATCGAGTATTGTACCAATCACTGGCCTACAAAAAGGAAAAAAAGTGATCAGTGATTACTAGTCTTGTTTCCTCGTCATGAGTCCAAAATCTTTTCTTTCCTCCCCTTTTTGCCTCATTGGTTTCCTCTTTGTCAATGTCAATATGCACCGTATTGTTTATTGAAGAGCCTTGTTTCACAGGTTGGGAAGTTCCTGTTCCATACGCATTTGGTGGTGGTGGTGGAGACATTGGATTGAAGGTCATAGTGTGACCAACCAAATGAAAATTTTCTCCTTGGACTTGTTGTTGATTAATCATATTTAGAAAACCACCTGGCGGATAGATCCTGAACATGTGTTGGACTATTGGTCAGGATAAAGTTTTGACTACAAAATGCATGGAGATTTCCATATATTTCTCTTGTCCTTGGATGGCTCTTGTCGCCAACAATGAAAGTACTACTACTTGGTTATGTATTAGGTACAGAATTCAGAAAAAATGTTTGCTTGGCCTAGTCACAATAAAGAAAGATTGGGCATTGTTGGTTTGCAGATGGAAAGAATGAACTAGTTGCATAGATAAATAAAGAAAGATTGGTATAGAAATCAGAAAGAATGAACTAGTTGCATAGATTGAAATCAAATGGTTACCATGAATTTGGGCATTGTTGGTTTGCAGATGCCAAATTTGGGGGAATGGCGCCCCATCTTGCTCCTTGTGGTGTCCATGGCGGCACAATGGATGTCGGCGTAGTAGAGGAGGAGCTAGGCACAGTAGGGCCGACAGTCGACGCAGCAGGGGTGGGGGTCATCACAGCTGGCGTTGCAGTCGGCGCAGCTGGGGATGAAATCGGCGGCGCTGGCGGTGGAACCAGTGGTGGCGTAGGCACGGCGGCCTTCTTCATGCCAAGCCGATGTTGGCGAGCGTTCCCTCCTCTACCAGGAAGGCGTCGCCCGGATTCCTTTACCGGCAGTGAATCCGTGGCGGCTCGCTTTGCCGGCGGCAGATCCATGGTGGCTTGCTGGCGCTAAACCCTAGGGATGGCGGACGGCGGATGCGGACGGCGGATAGGTTGGTTTACACGCGCGGACGGCGTGGGAGCTGGATGGTACAGGGAGGGAAGAATCCTCGACAGCGCGGGAGGATGGGGACGATGGTGGCCGGCTCCGTGCGCGCACGGGATTAGGGATGATGAAACGATCTTCCTCAACGCTGGTTTCACGCGAATACCAAGACTTTGGAAACAGTGCGACCTCGTTTCACCGAGATGAAACTTTCTCCTTCTCTCTCCTCCCCATTTCATGCAAAAATTCCTTTACTGCTGATGTGTCACCACATTAAATGTGCATGACATCCCTGTGAAACTCCCATTGAGACTGGCCTTAGACGCGAGTGCGACGGCACTGCTACCTAGGCACGGCGTGACGTCTTCCGGTGGCATGCTCGTGGCTGGCCAAGGTCGACAATCAAGCGCTCCGTTCGATAGGCTGGCTGGGCTGACGGGTGCTAGGCTTATCAGCCCAGCCGCTAGCACCAGCTTGATAGTGAAGACGGCGGGGAGCATCCGGGAGAGCCTTGCCGAGAGGCACGTCGGAGACCCACTTGCGCGTGGGGAAGGCCCGAGGCTATCCACGGAGTTACCCGACTAGGAGCTTGGCCCTTGCAAGGGATTCCTTGCGAGGGGCTCCAACAAGGACTAGGGGGAAGCTTGCGTGCTTCTCGATACCTCGGTAAAAATACCGGAGTCGTCGATGGGAGTTTGCATATCTCTACCTTGCTCTTTAAGCTTCCGCATTTATATTGATTGAATTACTTCTTTTGCGGTAGAGATAGCAACACACTAGCAAAACCGTAGTTGCACATTTAGATAGTTTATCTTTTGCATAGGTTTTGCTAAGGTTAGAAAAGGAGGCCATAGTTTAGAGTTAGAATTTTAAGTTGCCTAATTCACCCCCCCTCTTAGGCGTCACGGTCCCTTCAATTGGTATCAGAGCCAGGTTGGCTTAATTTGGACCTTTGGCTTAACCGCCGCTGAGCCGACGCTATTTAGAGTGGTTGGGATAGATACCTCTAGGCCTCCGCACTTTGATGGCACTAACTTCCCTTATTATAAGGCTAGAATGGCTTGCCACCTTGAGGCGGTTGATTTGAGTGTATGGAGAGTCACTTGTGACGGGATGAAAGCCATCAAGAATCCTGAAAAACTCATAAAGAGTGATGAAAAAGAAATGTATTTCAATGCTAGAGCTAAGAATTACTTGTTTGAATCATTTTGCATGGATGTGTTTAACAAAGTATTTACTTTAAATATGGCACATGAAATTTGGTTAAAACTCTAAGAGCTTCATGACAACACAAGTAATGTCCGTGAGCAAAAACATTATCTAGCTAAACAAAATTATGATTCCTTTACAATGAATGATGATGAGCTTGTTCGTGATATGTATTCTCGTTTGAATCTAATTATCAATGAGCTTCATTCAATAGGATTAATAAAGCCAGATGATGCGGACATCGTGAGGAAGATCATCTCCGTGCTACCACAAAAGAAATATGCAAGCATCATCATCATCCTTCACAACATGGAGGACTTGAGCACCATGACCCCGGGCATAGTTATTGGCAAGTTAGTGGCATTTGAAATGTCACGTAAGATGGGTAAAGAAGAAGCTTCTTCATCAAGCAAAGGCAAAGCTCTTGCATGTAGCGAGAAAAAAAAAGATGAAGGGGAAGCAAGTTGAGACAAGCTCAAGCTCAAGCTCCTCAAGTGAAGATGAAGAAAAAGATGAGGACGACGACGATGATGATGAAGATTCAAGTGATGACGATCAATCTTCCTCCTCCACCTCCGACCTTGATGAAGAATCAATCAAATTAATCAACAAGGTGGAGAAGATGATCCAAAGGCTCAATGTCAAGGGTGTGCCCATCCAAATTCAAGATCTCATTTTCACCAATCAAAGAAATGAGCAAAAAAAGAGAGGATGCTATGGATACGGCGAGTTGGGGCACTTTGTGGAAGTTTGTCCAAACAAGCCCACACCCAAGACAAAGAAGAAGGCATGCAAGAACCAAGCCCTCACATCAATAAGATCATGGGATGATTCTTCAAGTGAAGAAGAACACCATCACAAGAGGCGAGGCCGCAAGCACTCATCATCAAGCTCTTCTCGTATGTGCCTTATGGCACGAGGTAACAAAAGCTCATCCTCTAGTGAGAGTGATAGTGATGATGATATGCCTTCTTATGATGAAATTGTGCAACAAAATCTTAATTATGCTAAAGTTTGCACTAGTCAACAAAAGAAGCTCAAAAGTTTAAAAGAAAAGCTAGATAGTTCACAAGAAGCATACAAAACTTTGCTTGAACAATATGAGAACTTTGCTAATCTTAATGTTGAACTATCTACTAAAATTGAACAACTTAAGGCTAGTGCAACAACAAATGAATACACAATCAATGATGAGCAACTTATAAAGAAAAATAAAAAATTAAAAGAAAAGTTAGCTAGCTCACAAGATGCTTATAAAAGTTTGCTTGCAAAAATGGAAACCATGTGCAAACATTGTGATGAGCTAACTAATAAAGTTGTTAATCTTGAAGCCATTAGTACAACCCCCACCAAGGCATCTAAAAAGAAAAGTTCTATCTTTAACATATCTAAAAAGGATGCCTCTACTTCTTGTAATGATTTATATTTAGACTCACCTTTGTGCAACCAAGTTTATATTGAGAAAGTTATTGTAGATACATGCACACAAGAGGTTGTAAAGGAGAATGAGCAACTCAAGCAAGAAGTAGCTCGCCTCACCAAGGACTTGACTCAAGTAAAAGGCAAGGCGAAGCAAACCCAACTTCATCAAGATAACACCATCAAGGGAGTAAAGAAGCTTGATGAAGGACAAACCGTGGTTTGTTACGTGTGCCACAAGGAATGTCACAAGTCCTATGAGTGCAAGGTGAAGAATAGGGGAGGAGCAAAGAAGAAAGAGAAGAAGCAAACAAGCACGCTCTCCAACACTTACACCAACAAGGTGGACAAGAAGGCCTCCACACCTTATCTCTTGAAGAAGAAGAAAAATGACAAAGTGGTGGCCATCAAGATGAACAAGCAAGCCAACAATGGGGTCAAATGCTTTTGGGTGCCAAAGGAGATCATTTCCAATATGAGGAGCACCAAGAAGGTTTGGATCCCGAAAGGGAAGTGAGAAGTCCAAAGGACTTCGGGGAATTTGGAGACTTGGCAAAGTATGGGTGTATTTCATGGGGTGCATCATGATAGACAAAATCATTGCCAAGTGGGTTAGTGAATACTATGGACCCAAATTCCCCTTCCCATGTTAGGTAACTAGATGTTATTACTTTCAATTGATACTTCCTTCAAGCGGTATTTCTTACAAATTGGTATCTTTAAGCATCTAGTTACTTTTCATGCCTAGGTTTGCATTTGCATGCTTATATCTTTTGTCATGCATACACTAGGTATTTCATATGGTAGGCTTGCTCGGTTTCATTCTTATTTCTTGGAGCAATCCTACATGGTTTTAAATTATTTTGGAGCATGGCACATAGCTTTTCCTTCAATTGTTCATCTAATATGTGTCAAAGTCCAAATCATAGATAATTTCTCCCGAATATCGCCTTCGAAAAATGACTCTCACATTCATGTGATGACATTTTTTAAGTGGTATTTTTTATTCTAAAATCAATGTGCATGATTCCTACAAGTATTCCACACTTGTGTGTGCACAAATTTAGGGAGAGGTTAATCTACAAGTTGGATGCTTTGAGACTAATGCCCTTTTCAAGTTTATCATGTGTGTAGTAGTCTCATTGTAAGGAAAATAGAGTCCCCGGAGTTAAGCATCACACTTCAAATATTCAGCACTTATTGCAAGTGGTAGAAATCAATTTGGTTTCCACATGTGGTATTTCTAAACCAATATCATCATGTTGATTTTATTTTGATATTTATATGCTTTCTCCATGCATTATATAGATTAAATTCCCTTGACAAATAACTTGCTAATTAGGCATATACTCTGCTTTCTATCATATGTATGCATATATTTAGGGGGAGCTTAATCTATATAATGTGAGAGTCAAATTTTGTGACCTATTCCACTCTACACATAAAGGCTCACAAAGTTTGACCCTCCCTTGTGCTACTAATGTCTTCCTTTTTGGTGTTTGATTCCAAAGGGGGAGAATTTAGAGGACCAAAAGCAAGCATTAATAATTTACAAGTGGTAATGGTCCGAGAAAGGGAGAATAGTGGATTATGGATTGCCTATGTAATAGGGAGAATATGTAGGAAGCTAGGCGTAAATCCATAATGCCACATGGGGATATTTGCAAGGGCAAGATAAGTTTTTATGTAGTATCTTTTAGTTTTACAAGTAGTATCTTTTAGCATCACATAATCTTGCCCCTTGCATTGCATCCTAGCAAGTAGGTAGTTTTCAAATTTAGTATCTTTTAGCATCACATAATCTTGCCCCTTGCATTGTGATGTAGACTAGGCTCGATCTTCCGAAAGGTATGATAGCGTCGATTGGTGGAGACTCGACGTTCACGATCTAGGCTTCGAACCAAGATTGATTCAGACCCCCACAACCGTTACACCACTGCTCCGTTGGTTATCAACCACGCGAACGCAATTGACCTCACCGAGAAGGCTTTCCTGCAAGCGAATCGAGAACACAAGCAAGAACGGGATGAACGCAATCTGAAATTACAAATAAATATGAGGTTTATGATAACAAGGAGTTCAAGTATTTATTCGAAAGGACTAATCGCCACAGGCGAACAAGATCAAGAACTGGGGCCCTGGTTCACAGCAAGCAGCCTTGGTGGCACAGTTGCAGCAAAACGATGTCTGTTTCACGAGGAAATCAAGAACTAAACAAAACCCAAACCCTAAGGAGAGAGACGGCTAGTATTTATAGAGTCTTGGGCGTCACCCCCCTGGACGCGGCCCCTAATGGGCCCAAACACGATACACGGTCCAACGGACCAAAAGACGGTGTCGCAGCACCCTGACAGATTCTGGACACTGACTTGTTTCGATGATTACCGTTGATTCCGAAGGCCTTTTGACGTGAAACCAATTGGGTTGGTTTCCTTATCCAATTAGCTTTCCATCCATATGTGGATCATCGAAAACGGAGTCCGGATGCGTCCTAGGTGACCAGTTTAAGGCAGACTGGTCCTGGAGCTCGAACCGGACTCGAACTTGAGTTGGACTCGGCTTCCACCACGAAAAAGATGAATTGGACGCCCATGCTGGACCTCCTCCTCTACTTGGCTTGTATGCGATGAAGTAGTGATGTCCTCATCACATTGCATCCTAGCAAGTAGGTAGTTTTCAAATTTCAAAATTTTTTATTATTTGCTTGCTTTGGTCGTGTTGTCATCAATCACCAAAAAGGGGGAGATTGTAAGGAAAATGGACCCTTGGCCCATTTACTTTGCATTTTGGTGTCTGATGACCAACACAACCAAATTGGACTAATGAACTTGCAAGTGATTGTTTTGTAGTTCAATAGGATGAAAGACGCGACTTGGACGAAGGCGATGTGATGATCCAATGATCAACACCATAAGCAAAACCCTAGGAGCACAAGAGAAGACCCAAGATATCAAGCAAAGTCCAAGCATGAAGATAGGAACCAAGTCGTACGTAAGATCGCGAAGAAACGAGCTCACAAAAGTGACCGGACGCTGGACCAGACGTTGGAAGAAAGTGACCGGACGCTCCGATCAAGAGGCTCGGCAATAGGCGCGACCGAACGTTGGACCGGACGCTGGCATCAGATCGACCGAACGTAGGATAGTAGAGTCCGGTCGAGTATAGAGAGGTTCCAGAGCGGCAAAACTACGACCGGACGCTGGCAGTGTCCGATCAAGTGTTCGCGACTCCAATGGTCGAGACGACCGGACGCGTCCTGTCAGGACGAGTTCAGCGTCCGGTGAGTAGCAGAAAAATGGGATTTCGTCTCCAACGACTACTTTCTCAGTGGTGCTTATAAATACAACCCCCAACCGGCCAAATGAGTGTGTGGAGCTGAGGAAACATACCAAGGGTGTTGATACACTATTTTAGTGATCTCCACTTGCATATAGCTTAGTGATTCATTAGGTGATTAGCGTAGGTGCTTTGCGAAATGCTTAGGTTGATTAGACCATCGCTCATGCGCTTGCTCTAGGTTTAGGCCTAGTGTTTAGTGAGGTTTGCATACCTCTTACCACTCAGTGCTTGCGCGCACCATTGTTGTACATCGAAGGGGCTTGAAGTCTTGCGAGATCACACCAACCGCGTTTGTGGTGTGGCCGCCACCGTGTACCGGAGGGAACAAGGCCTGCGGCGTTTTGGCCGGAAGCTTGATAGTGAAGATGGCGGGGAGCATCCGGGAGAGGCTTGCCGAGAGGCACGTCGGAGACCCACTTGCGCGTGGGGAAGGCCCGAGGCTATCCACAAAGTTACCCGACCGGGAGCTTGGCCCTTGCAAGGGATTTTTTGCGAGGGGCTCCAACAAGGACTAGGGGGAAGCTTGCGTGCTTCTCGATACCTCGGTAAAAATACCGGAGTCGTCGACGGGAGTTTGCATATCTCTACCTTGCTCTTTAAGCTTCCGCATTTACATTGATTGAATTACTTCTTTTGCGGTAGAGATAGCAACACACTAGCAAAACCGTAGTTGCACATTTAGATAGTTTATCTTTTGCATAGGTTTTGCTAAGGTTAGAAAAAGAGGCCATAGTTTAGAGTTAGAATTTTAAGTTGCCTAATTCAACCCTCCCTCTTAGGCGTCACGGTCCCTTCAATGACATCAGTGGATCATTTGGTGAAGCCAATCTAGACTTAGTGACTAGTTGGCAGGCTTACGTGGTGCACCCGTGGGCTTGTCCTGCCATCATGGGCGAGTCGGAGGCGGCGGGGCGGGTGTGGTGGCAACTGGCAATAGGGTTTACTCCTAGACTTTAGACGATGGGATCAGAACCTCGAAGATGCGGGTGGATTGCCAGTTTGGCACACAACAGCTTATAAAAATAAACCTCACTAAGTTTTCAATCTCTTCATGCAATATCCATGTGCCATCCCCCATTATAGTGCCGTATCATCTTGCACTAAGTGTCACATTGTATCCTTCTAAGTGCTACATCATCTTTCACTAAGTATAATTACTATTTTCAATCCATCAACGCACACAAGGCAAACCCATATCATATTACTTATTTGTCCATCGTCAAATTCTCTTCTAATTCGGTTTAATATTATATTAGCTTTTTTTAGATTCTTCCATTAGTTTATCCATTTTTTATGGTCTATCACAACTTCATTTCTAAGATATTCGCAAAAAAAAACTTCATTTCCAAGAAAGTCCCACGGGTAACGCATGGGTATTCTTTTAGTTTCTTATTAACACTGCCATGCCACAGAAACCCAGTCCGGATTTTTTTTTATTCAAGCCTAGCCCAGATTTCGTCCACTTTTGTAATCAACCAGTCCGGCAGCTCATAGTGTGGAAGTGTAAATTTGAGTGCTACTAAATTGCTGTTTTCACATGTTGGCCGCTATCAATACTAGTACTATACATCGAGTTGAGTAACGCGAGTTTTTTCTCCCACAAACTGTTAGTTAACTGAATAACTTCACCCTTAATTTGTAAGTTGAATGGCTACGCAAACAGTAAAACGGATCTTCCTGCTATGGGGGACAGAAGAAGTCACGTAACAGCTGCATAGGCTACAACGTACAATCCCCAAAATTCCAGACAGTTCTAAGGCAAAATTCCAATCATGCCCTGTACAAGGCCTTCAGACTCATCAGTCAGCTGCCGGTGTACATATGGGTGGATTTCGTGAAGGATCCTGTGCTGCTGTGCATTTTTTTAGGAAGCCATACGGCGCACTTTTATTGATTATCGAACATGGTTACATCGTTTACCAGAGCCTCAAGAATAAAACCAGAGGTTCATCAACCCAAATACAGTTTTCTTTCAAAATAAAGCTACTCTAGTTCATGCGCCACCTGTGCTCGTTTGTTAATTAAATACAACATTCTGGGAGCAGTGCACGGCGTCCTCGTGGAAAATGAGAAAAAGAAAAGGATATTTCTCCACTGCCTCCGTCTCCTTTCATCTCCAGTATAAAGTATGGCTCAACAAGACACACAATAACAACAACAACAACAACAACAACAACAACAAAGCCTTTAAGTCCCAAACAAGTTGGGATAGGCTAGAGTTGAAACCCAACAGAAACAATCAAGGTTCAGGCACGTGAATAGCTGTTTTCCAAGCATTCCTATCTAAGGCTAAGTCTTTGGGTATATTCCATCCTTTCAAGTCTCCTTTTATTGTCTCTACCCAAGTCAACTTCGGTCTTCCTCTGCCTCTCTTCACGTTACTATCCTGACTTAGGATTCCACTACGCACCGGTGCATCTGGAGGTCTCCGTTGCACATGTTCAAACCATCTCAACCGGTGTTGGACAAGCTTTTCTTCAATTGGCGCTACCCCTAATCTCTCACGTATATCATCGTTCCGAACTCGATTCCTTCTTGTATGCCCGCAAATCCAACGCAACATACGCATTTCCGCGACACTTAGCTGTTGAATATGTCGTCTTTTCGTAGGCCAACATTCTGCACCATACAACATAGCAGGTCTAATCGCCGTCCTATAAAACTTGCCTTTTAGCTTCTGTGGTACCCTTTTGTCACATAGGACACCAGACGCTTGCCGCCACTTCATCCACCCTGCTTTGATTCTATGGCTAACATCTTCATCAATATCTCCGTCCCTCTGTAGCATTGATCCTAAATATCGAAAGGTATCCATCCTAGGCACTACTTGACCTTCCAAACTAACATCTTCCTCCTCCCGAGTAGTGGTGCCGAAGTCACATCTCATATACTCAGTTTTAGTTCTACTAAGTCTAAAACCTTTGGACTCCAAAGTCTCCCGCCATAACTCCAGTTTCTGATTCACTCCTGTCCGGCTTTCATCAACTAGCACTATATCGTCCGCGAAAAGCATACACCAAGGGATGTCCCCTTATATGTCCCTTGTGACCTCATCCATCACTAAAGCAAACAAATAAGGGCTCAAAGCTGACCCTTGATGTAGTCCTATCCTAATCGGGAAGTCATCCGTGTCTCCATCACTTGTTCGAACTCTAGTCACAACATTGTTGTACATGTCCTTAATGAGCCCGACGTACTTCGTTGGGACTTTATGTTTGTCCAAAGCCCACCACATAACATTTCTTGGTATTTTATCATAAGCCTTCTTTAAGTCAATAAAAACCATGTGTAGGTCCTTCTTCTCCCTATACCGCTCCATAACTTGTCTTATTAAGAAAATGGCTTCCATGGTTGACCTTCCGGGCATGAAACCAAATTGGTTCATAGAGACCCGCGTTATTGCTCTCAAGCGATGCTCGATAACTCTCTCCCATAGCTTCATAGTATGGCTCATCAACTTAATTCCCCGGTAATTTGTACAACTTTAAATATCCCCTTTATTCTTGTAGATCGGTACCAATATACTTCTCCTCCACTCATCAGGCATCTTGTTTGATCGAAAAATATGGTTGAACAACTTGGTCAACCATACTACAGCTATGTCCCCGAGGCATCTCCACACCTCGATTGGGATACCATCCGGTCCCATCGCCTTACCTCCTTTCATCCTTTTCAACGCCTCTCTGACCTCAGATTCTTGGATTCTCCGCACAAAGCGCCTATTGGTGTCATCAAAAGAGTCATCCAACTGAAAGGTTGTGTCCATATTCTCACCATTGAACAATTTGTCAAAATACTCTTGCCATCGATGTCGGATCTCATCCTCTTTTACCAAGAGATGCTCCCTTTTATCCTTAATGCACTTAACTTGGTTGAAGTCCCGTGTCTTTCTCTCACGAACCCTAGCCATCCTATAAATGTCCTTCTCTTCTTTCTTCGTACTCAAATGTTGGTAAAGATCCTCGTACGCTCTACCCTTTGCCACACTTACAGCTCGCTTTGCAGTCTTCTTTGCCACCTTGTACTTCTCTATGTTGTCCACACTCCTGTCATGGTACAGGCGTCTATAGCATTCTTTCTTCTCCTTAATAGCCCTTTGGACTTCCTCGTTCCACCACCAAGTGTCTTTAGCCTCGCGTCCCCTTCCTTTGGTTACTCCACACACCTCTGAGGCTACCTTCCGAATGTTGGTTGCCATCTTGTCCCACATATTGTTTATGTCGTCTTCTTCCTTCCAAGAGCCCTCTTTGATAACCCTTTCCCTAAATACCTCTGACGTCTCCCCTTTCAGTTTCCACCACTTTGTTCTTTCAATCTTAGCTTGTTTATCCCTACGGGCACGCACCTGAAAACGAAAATCTGCCACCAAAAGCTTATGTTGAGAAACAACACACTCCCCTGGTATCACCTTGCAATCCAAGCATGCTCGTTTGTCCTTTCTTCTTGCGAGGACAAAGTCAATCTGGCTACAGTGTTGTCCGCTACTGAAGGTCACTAGATGAGATTCTCTCTTTCTAAAGAAAGTGTTGGCTATCATCAGGTCAAAAGCTACCGCGAAGTCCAGAACTTCCTCCCCCTCCTAATTCCTACTACCATACCCAAAACCTCCATGAACTGCCTCAAAACCTGCGCTTGTAGTACCTACATGCCCATTAAGATCTCCTCCTATAAAAAGCTTCTCACTACTAGGTATAGCTCTAACCAGGCCATCTAAGTCTTCCCAGAACTGTCTCTTAGCACTCTCGTCGAGGCCTACTTGGGGGGCATACGCACTAATTACGTTCAAGACCATATCACCAACGACAAGCTTGACTAAGATAATCCTATCTCCTTGCCTTCTCACTCCCACCACACCATTCTTGAGGCTCTTATCAATCAAAACTCCTACTTCATTTCTATTCGCGACTGTCCCTGTGTACCAAAGCTGTATTGTCCACCTCCTTCGCCTTCTGACCCTTCCATTTAGTCTCTTGAACGCATAATATATTTACACGCCTCC
Source organism: Miscanthus floridulus (assembly GCF_019320115.1). Classification (NCBI taxonomy): domain Eukaryota; kingdom Viridiplantae; phylum Streptophyta; class Magnoliopsida; order Poales; family Poaceae; genus Miscanthus; species Miscanthus floridulus. The sequence goes on from NC_089580.1 coordinate 190,540,724, forward strand.
TAGTCGCGGTATCAACTAATTCTCTTAACTTACCTGTAAGTGGCCCTACATTCCAACTACCTAAACGGATCCTAGTTGGTTCGACTAGCTTCCTTACCCTTCACACCCGTCGACTCTGATGCGAAGACCCTGGCTTATTTTTCACTACACCCGGGCGTCGATGTAGCTCGCCACTAAGGAAGCGACGACCCGATCCTTGGTTACTTGACACCATGCCCAGATCACAACACGGTGCGTCACGGGGGTGACGACCCGGCCCTTGCCCATTTAACACCATATCCGGGTTCCGATATGGCGCGTCGCTAAGAGGGTTACACCCCAACGATTTTCTTTCGGGTTTCATCTCCATTTAAGTGGCTAAGTTTTTACATTGGCTCGCCACGCCTAACACAACCCTCCTCCTTTACCAGGGCTTGGGACCTGCTATGCTGGGACACCAAAGGCGCCCCACCATAGGCGGAGTTTCGACAAGACACACATCTATACAAATGGCAACACCGGTAAACTTGCACAGAGTAAATCGCCCTGTTCGTTTGGACTTGTTTGACTTATATGCCGTACTTTTTCAGCCAACGAACAGTATTTTTCTCCCTCACCAAATCAGCCAACAGTACTTTCAGCCATAGCTTATCAGCCAAACAAGCCTAAACGAACCGGGCGAATGATTACACGTCCAGTTCCTTATGCGGGTACAGCTACAGGTCTTTGGCTGGTCTTGATTCCTTTGATAGCTGCAGAATTGCAAGAGGATCATCAATAAAAACTTTAGTAGCGGTTGGCATCATATATTTGATTCGGAACCTATATGGAATTTCAAATTTAGAGCATGAATGACACTGAGAAGAAACCATGCCTTCAGCATAGTCTGGAGCCCCAAAAACTGCAGAACCAGCAACGATGGCATTCGCCCCAGCTTCAATAACCTGTCATTTAAAGTAGGAAAAAATATTAGCACCTAACTGGACTAGAAGATTAGTTCAGGATTGTTAAACACAAGTACCATAAGATAGGTTAAAGTTAAATGCCAGCATGGAAAAAAATCTAAACATGTCACCTTGTAGGCATTTGTCGGACCAACACCACCATCAACCTCAATCCAGGGGTTCACTCCCTACAAAGAAAGAAAGAAAGAGATTAACACTTCAATGCTTTGAACATAAGGGATTCAGGGCAGTGAGTGAGAATACTTGAAAGGAAACAAGGGGATATACCTTCTCTGCACATAACCTTCTCAATTCTGCAATTTTCTTTACTTGACTCTCGATAAAGCTCTGGCCACCAAACCCAGGATTCACAGACATAATCAACACCAGGTCAACAACTGCATGGAAAAAAGTGAAATATTGTAATTAGAATGTCAGGACATGTGAGCTTATCACGTTACTGATGAATTGATGAGAAAAGTAGTCAAACGTCTGCCAAAGCAACTTCAAATATTTTATTGCAGACTTTATGACTACATGCTGCGTAGCAAACAAAGTCAAGAGTGCCATTGGTCAAAACAGTCACAAATTATCACAAGCAGCAGCACAATCTGCCTCAATGGTTATGCTGGTATAAAAAATCAACATCACGCTGAATAACAGGAGGGAGCAACCTGCTTGATGCTTCACATACCTACTCCGAATGGAGTATGTACTTACTCCAATATCAACCCTCAACAGTCATCATTTACTATCAGTTACCAACTACTAGCGATAAAAGTATGCATTGCACTCATGAATATATTACAAGGCTTTTGGAAGCTAATCTGGCAATAATAGATATTCCAAACCTGGTATAGTAGCATTGACGGATTTTCCTAACTTTACACACGTCAACTTTGTCAAGATACCATATACGCTAAAATGAGCATCATGATCTTACCATCAAGAACGTAATCGATTGCAGCGAGTGGAGTCGCTGGATTCAAAACAACTCCTGCCTTTGCTCCTAGACTTTTAATCTGATAGATAATGGAAAGATAACTCAGTTCCAACTTACAGTATGCACAAGGATAAAAGACTGTTACACCCCAATGGTTGGGACATTCAAAGATCTGCAAAGGAACTTGGTGGGCCAAATAATCCTAAATCGTAACTAAAGTACATCTAGGAATGTGTTTGGTTGTAGGTCTAACACTAGCAAGTAGGAAGTAGCAAATGTGCTCCTATAGCTATTGTCGAAGCCCAGTAATTAGTAATAGTTCAGCCTCAGAAAACAAAGACACACACATACGTAATAGTCCATGATTAGCTAAATCCTGAATGAACAAAACACAGTGAAGGGTTTAAGCAAAATATTCATTGAAGCTATTTGTGTTGTACAGCACCATGCAAGAAGGAAAAAGGCACATTCATTGGTATGTATATATATATCCAAATACATTGAAGTTCCATACTAAATTCTATTATCTGAGCATTAACTTGTAAAGATAAGGTGGTACAGATGTTTACCTGATTGACTGTTCGGTGCAAATGGATGGTAGATGTTTGTTCACAGTGGACACTAACAATATCAGCACCTGCCTTGATAAAATCAGGGACTCGCTGCTCAGGTTCCACAATCATCTGTGATAAAAATAAGAAATCTCCACATTCAGAAGGGGTCAACCAGGGATGAAAGTACAATACATAAAAACCTGACTGGGGCTTCCAGAACAGTACCAGATGTACATCCAACGGAAGATCAGTCACTGGACGCAGAGCATCAACAACCAAAGGTCCAATTGTGATATTTGGCACAAAGCGCCCGTCCATGACATCGACATGAATCCAGTCGCATCCTGCCACCTCCACAGCTTTTACCTAGTAATATGTAAACAGCATGGCAAGATGAACACAAAAAATTCGCCAATTGACATCAAGAAAATGCACACCAGTGCTTACTCTATTGCCTTATTTATTGTGAAAGAAGTTGGGAAAAAGTTGCTAATGATCTGGTGGAACAGGAATACATTGTGTGAGGCCAAATTTTGTGACGCAATGAGTATGGCATTACCAAGCTATTCCTTCAATAGTAGCCTAAGTGCCTAACATGCGTGAAGTACATATTCGCAGGTAATTGTCAGGGCAACAAATCATCTAAGGAAATGGAGTTTGGTGGAAGGTGGATGACTGGATGCTAGTATCTCAACAGACCTGATCACCAAGCTTGGCAAAGTTTGCAGATAGAATCGAAGGGGACACAATGATGTCACTCTTTGAAAACTTGTCGACCCGAGCTGATGCCCTCACTTGGAATGACTTCCTAGAAACCATAAAACAGATTTGTTAAAAAAAACATAAAACAAAAATAAAGAGATAAGCTCATCATTCAGAAACAATTACTAGATTTGTTTGGCCATTTCCCTTGCTCTCTAGTTAACAAACAGGTAACATGGAGCAAATATCACTTACAGTATCGAGCATCATATAGACATGAGAAGTGTTGACTTAAGCATAAGCAAGCATGATCTATTACATTTCCAAACTGACAAACTCCTACATAAGCGACATCAAAGTAACATAGACAGTCAGGCCATTTGATCCAGAGCGTACAGAGCTCATCACCACCAACTTGGGGCACACACTGCACCCACCCACCGAGAGACACGGGAGCTGCAATCCATGTTCTGCTTCGGCGACTCGACAGCAGGCAATTCGCAGCAGCGGCGCACGGAGCCATCGAGGGCGGCAACGGGACAAGGGATCGCTAGAAACTACTGCCGACGAGGAGCGAGATGCGACTGAATCGAAGAGGCGGTCAAACCGCCCGCCCGCTCGGTGCTACTACCTCCGAACCTCGCACGCGGGCGTCGACACGACCAAACAGAAAGCAGGGAAGGGGGGACCAACCTGGGCGTGGAGGAAGTGAGGCCACGACGGTGGCCGATGGAGGCGGTCCGCAGGGAGGCGAAGCTGGAGCAAAGCGACGACGACGGCGTCGCCATCTGCCCACCTCTCTCAATCTATCCCCTGTCTCAGCGCCTAGCAGTAGCGCAGCCACCGACGCTCCCGGCTCTTGGGTTGTTTGGCTTGTTGCACGAGCAGCTCTGCTATGCGAACCGAAACGCTTCGTTCGGGGGGCGTAAGCGATTTGGTTTTGTGGGGTGAGGCGGCTACGCTACGCCTGCCTGCTGTGACTGCGATGCGAGGAGAGGAGAAGGAGAAGGAGAGGAGGAAGGCCGCCGCGAGCCGCCGCCAGTCGTTCGTTATCCGCTCGGCGCTCGGCAGCCGGGCCCCCGCCGCAATTGGGAGCCGCCGGGCCACAAGAAATCGCAGCGATTTCCCCCTTCCGCACTGCGCGATTCGTCGCTTTTTTGGGGGGTTTGGTTTGGTTGGTAGCGCGGCGCCCGAGCCCAACGACCGCGGGTTCGTCGTCTACCTACCCGGCCCGGCCGCAGCCGCGGCCGCGGGCGGCGGCTCGGTCGGTCCCCTCTCCCCTTCCCCCGTCGCGGCGTGTGGGTGTGGGCCGCCTGGCCTGTGCCGCCCACGATTCCGCACCGAAATATGGACCGGAACAGCATCGGGATCTTCGCGGGGGCATCGGCTGTTGTTTTCCCGATTTCTTCCGCTGTGGTTTGCCACAGGAATCGGATATGCCATATATGTCTGTAGTATGTGACCTGAGAAATATTTTTTTGCTGACGAACATCAGAGGTGAGATCTCCGCCACGCGACTAAGGTCTTGTTTAGATGCAAATTTTTTTTGCAAAATGACTACTGTAGCGATTTTGTTGTTATTTGGTAAATAGTGTCCAATCATAGTCTAATTAGGCTTAAAAGATTCGTCTCGTGGATTTCGTCTAAACTGTGTAATTAGTTTTATTTTTTATTTATATTTAATGCTTCATGCATGCGTCCAAAGATTCGATGTGACGGGAAATGTGAAAAATTTTGTAAAATTTTTTGCAAACTAAACTGGACCTAATCATGCTGCAACAGCGATTGTACATTTGTACTTTCATAAAATGTCCTCCTATCTTTTTTAGGGTTTCTGGGAACGAAACTAATTATGCTGCAACAGCGATTGTACATTTGTACTTTCATACAATGTCCTCCTATCTTTTTTGGGGGGTTTCTGGGAACGAAACTACTCATGTTGAGACAGGGATTGTACATTTGTACTTTCATACAATGTCCTCCCATCTTTTTTGGCGGTTTCTGGGAACGAAACTACTCATGTTGCAAACTTGCAACAACGATTGTACATTTGTGCTTTCATACAATGTCCTCCCATGCTTCAATCAAACTGTTAGAAGTGAAGGTAAATGAACCAGATTTAGGGCCCGTTCGCTGGTCTGGTAAAACCAGACCAGCCGGCTGATCCTCCTCAACGAACACTGTTCATCAACCAGCCGCTACAGTATTTCTTTCTCACAAAACCGATCAGTTTCAGCTAAGTTTCAGACCAGTAAACGGGGCCTTAGAAGAACCGTCAATTTCATTGATCTCGTGGATATATATACATGTCAAGGGGTGGGTCGAAGGACTAAAACTAATTGTCTAATCCTATCCACTAATCATATACTTGATGGATGAGATCACTCGTAAAGAGACAAAAATCATATCCACTAATCATGTATTTGATGGATGAGATCACTCTAAAGAGACGCATGTTCGTCTGTAGACATCTGTTCGTGTGTAGGTGTCATTTCACAACACAAACAAGGAAATTTAGCTATAGTTATAGGTCCCACGGTGAATTCTTTTTAAGCCCCTTTGAAATGCAGGATTAAAAAAACAGGAATATATGATAGAAATATATACACAAAACGGAGGGAAACAAGAAACATGAGGTTTAAGTGGATGTTCTTTTCCCATGGTTTTCATGTGAACTCAAGTACAAATAAAAGGTTCCTACATTTTTCCTGCAGCTATTTCTTACTAACCAAAGGGTGCTGCAGTAACTCAATCCATAAGAATATAAATCGTTTAATTTTCCTTTTTTTCCTCTACAATCCAAAGGGGGCTTAATTTCTGACGATCGTAACACATAAGAATGGTTGCTACTGAAAGGATCAAGATGCCCAAGAGTAGGGTGAATTGGGCTAATTCTAAATTTCTTTACAATAATTAAATCTTATGGTTAGCCCAATTAACCCCTTGTGCCTAGAAAGTGTATCTAATTGTTCTACCGCATAAAAGACTTGCAACCTAAGTTCCAATCCTACTCTAGCATGGCAATTCTATGAATGTAAAGACAAGAATCGAATTGCTCAAAGTAAATGCTCAAAGTAAATAGAGAAGGAGGAACGCGGCGATGTTTTGTCGAGGTATCGGAGAGTCGTCACTCCTCACTAGTCCTCGTTGGAGCACCCACGCAAGGGTGTAGCTCCCCCTTGATCCACGCAAGGATCAAGTGCTCTCTACGGGTTGATTCTTTGACACTCCGTCGCGGTGAATCACCCACAACCGCTCACAACTTGAGTTGGGTCATCCACAAGCTCTCCGGATGATTATCAAGCTCCCAATCACCACCAAGCCGTCTAGGTGATGGCGATCACCAAGAGTAACAAGCATGAACTCTCACTTGACCACGACAAGCCTAATGAGAAGGTGGATGCACACTTTGCTACTCTTGATCTTCACTAATGAGGGCTCTCTTTGGGATTCTCAAATCTCAATCACCTCACTAGGACCTTGCTCTTCTTGGCACTTTCTAAGGTGTTTCTCAGCTATTGGAATAAGCAAAAGTACCCCCATACACGAGTGGAGGTTGTATTTATAACACCGGTTGAAAAACGAACCGTTATGTGCCTCTGTGGGGTGACCGGACGCTCCGGTCATGTTGACCGGACGCACCGGTCAGTAACCCTGAACTCCAGTGGTTAAGTGTTGATCGGACGCGTCCGGTCACGTTTTCCCTTCACTAGAACCTTACTGATGTCGACCGGACTCTAGACCACCAGCGTCCGATCACTTGCTGAGCAGCGTCCGGTCAGTAGCCGGAACCTGATCAGCGTCCGGTCAGCATTGACCGGACGCGTCCGATCAGGATTCTCCCTCTCTAGGACCTTACTGGAGTCGACTAGATGCTGGCCCTCAGCGTCCGGTGACTTGACCTCACAGCATTCGGTCACTTCTAGACGCTTTCACCTTGGTCAAATGAACTGACCGGACCCTGAGCCAGCGTCCGGTCACACCGGAGCTAGCGTCCGGTCACACCGGAGCCAGCGTCCGGTCAGTATTTGACCCTCCATTCACTTCCAACTCTCGAACATATGTGAATGAAGTTTGCTCCATTGGATCAAAGGGCTGTTGTGGAGCTACCTAGTGCTAGTTTTAATAAGTGTGCACCACACTTAACTCACTAGACTCACCTAGGTCAAGCTACCTGTTCATACACTCTTAATAGTATGGCCAAAGGAAAAACAAAGTCCTAAACTACTCTAAGTGTCTCTCCAACTCCAATCGACACTTAGAACTAGTCCATCCTTAACCTTATCGTCCATCCTTTGAAAACTGAAACGATTTCCATCGTAGGGGCATGACAACCATGATTGCCTAATCGATCTCCATTACCGTGACCTAACTTAATTGTTTCTGCAAAACACACGTTAGTCACAGTAATCACGTATTGTCATTAATCACCGAAATCCAACTAGGGGCCTAGATGCTTTCAATCTCCCTCTTTTTGGTGATTGATGACAATACTACCTCGAGTATGTGAAAGAGATGAGGTTTTTAACATGCTTGGTTCATACAAGCTTTTGGCAATAAGAACAAAAGTGTTAGATAAGCTTATATGACCCAAGCTAACGTGATGTACTCAAAAGATATAAAATAAGCATGAGTATAAGCAATAAAGCTCATTTGCATCGGAGTAAAACGTGGAAGCAAAGGCAAATGAGCAAAGCACAAGTGATATGACATATAAAGAATTCAAAGTATAGAGCACACATGTCATATATCACGATCACGTAGATATCACTATCACATAAATATAGTAGTAAACATGAATGCATAATGTATCACACACACACAAATGCATAATAGTGTATCTCACATAAAAAAACTCTAAATGTAATAGATAAGCTAATATAATAACTAAGCTCCCCCTAGATAAGTAGCACCCCCTAAGCCTAACATACTCGAACCCTCTCCCCCTTTGGCGTCAAACACTAAAACCTAAGGGTCGGTCGGTGGGGCTGCAGCAGATGAGCCAGGCACTGAGGTACGAGGAGCGAGGTGGAACTGGGTGCCATCATCATCTGATCCTGAGCTCTGAGCTGTCTGACCCTCGGTAGCTGGTAGTGATGCTAAAGCAGTCTGGGTCGGATCAGGAACTGGTGCTGCTGAAGGCTAAGCTGGTATAACTGAAGCAGCTGGCTTTGATGATGCCACTGAGGAGGGGAGTGTCTCTATCGTCGCTGTGATAGGTGCAGCCATAGAAGGACCTAGAACATGCAGGTATGGAGGAGTGGGCTGCTCGGTCAACTCACTGAAGGAGGCTCCAAGAATCCTGGAGACTGAAGTGTCTGGCTCAAGCAGCGACGACGTCTGTGCCGATGTGAAGTCAGTCTGGAGTGGTGTGAACTGTGGGGCTACCACTAGCGAAGTGAACCACTAGGACACCTACTCTGTCGGTGAAGTATACTGTGCTGGTGGTTGTCCCTGACTCTGAAGCCCATTAGGCTGTAACGTTGGAGTCATCAAAGTGGTGGCAGGCTAACTAAGCTGGGGCGAAGCTTATGGCGGTGGGGCTCCAATCGCTGTCACTACATGCTGCATGAATCCGAGAAGCTGCTGCTGTATGAGGATCTGCTACTGATGCATAGCCTGCTGCTGCTGCTGTAGTGCCTGTGTCTATTGCTGAATAACAAACTGCTGACGCTGGAACTCGTCCTGCTGAGTCTAAAACTGAGCAAATGTAGCAGTTGTCTCCTAAGCCTGTCATGCCTGGTCCTGCCTCATCTGCTCAAGTATAGCAAGAAGAGCAGGGTCTATCTACGGGGCAGGTGGCGCTGAGCTAGAGCTATCGGCCTTAGCATCATGTCATCATGGAGGCATCTAAGGAATGGGCTGGTAGTCATCATCAGAACTGTCACTGGGCTCGCTAGTGACCAACCCCTCCTACTAAGCAAGCTCCTCCTCTGTGGCTGCAATACCCCTGATAATATCATCCTGCTGGGCTATAGTCTCTGGCACCTCTGGACGACAACGTGGCTGACTAGGTGCCTATGGTGTACTATGGTGGAGCATCTGAGTTAGGTTATAAGCAGGAAACTTTGTAGTGGCACCACTATACTCAGCAATCATCTCAGGCGACCTAACTATAACAGCTCTGTGGATAAGGAATGTGATCCAGTGAGCATAGGGTAGCTGTCGGTGACCTCTGAAGCCCTCAGCTATAGTGTCCTCCATCTCTGACAGAAGAAGATCCCAGATATCAAAGACAGTCTGCTACATTAGAGAGTTGAGAAGCCATAGTTGTATCCGAGTCAATCTCTCTCTGTATCCCATCCTCGGAAGTAAAGTCCTCCTCATGATAGCCTCAATCACGCAAGCGGTGGGCGTGAGATCACTGTGGTTCCTCCTCGATCCCTCGCCAAAGGGCTCTATGAAACAGTGACGAACCAAGTCCATAGGGGGTACCATGCCACCATGAGGGCGTTTGGGGGTGCAGTCTGGCCATAGCACACCTCATGGAGCCTGACTAGCTGCTCCTGAAGCCTCAGTATCTCCCTGACCCTAGTGCTCGTCAACCGGTAGTCTCTGCCTCCGAATGCAAAGTGTATAAACCTGTGATGTGGGTCAATCTAGAGAGAGGCATAGAACTATCAAACCTAAGATGGAACATATAATCCAGTCCGTCCAATCAAATCTATCAGCCCGATAGATATGCAAGGTAGGGGCGAATGTGCTCTCCAGCTGCTGCAACAATAGACTCGATGTTGCACATCCTCTGTGATATGAAAACTACTCCGCTGTTCAGATAGGCATTATAGAAGTCCTCCTGCAGGGGTGTATAGAATCCCTCTGATGCTCTCTCATCCCTCCTGGGTGGAAACCACACCTCAAAGTCCATGAACCTTAGCTGCTGCACCTGCTTGGCCACTAGAGGCGGACCCTGTGGTCGAGGCGGTGGACGAGAAGCCCTCCGCTGAGTGTCTGGCCTCGATGTAACTGGGACACAAGTACGACCAGAGTGGCGTAACTGTGGCTGTGGTGCTGACTCTGTCTCCTCGGCCTGCTGGACCTACTCACCCTCCTGAGACTGCTGTGCTAGCTGTGGCTCCTAAGTCTACTGAGCTGGCTGAGGCTCCTGAGTCTGTTGTGTGGGCTGAGGCTGCTGCTATGGCTCCCCCTAAGGCTAAACCTCATCAATGGCAACACGCCGTCCGCCAATCATGAGAGTCCTAGCTGGACCACCATGAAGGCGCTCAACTCGCTCAAGTGAAGCTCTCGCCTTTGGTGAAAGCTGATCAGCAATTCAGACTCCACTATGAGCACCTCCTCTCTCGACACGCTCTGCGGCCTCTGCAACTATGGCAGCTCTCACTGTATCTGCATCTAGATACTTGCGCTTCCTTACTACTAACTTCTTGGTCGCCTTGCCTTTTGGTTCTGTAGGCTGGCGAGGAGGAGGCCTCGGATCCTCGTCACCGGGACCACCTCCGACATTCTTCATAACTACCATCTGAAGGATCTGAGATGAATCAACTGCCGCTGACAAAGATCAACTGTCACTTTTGAGGCTTGGCCTCGTTCCGTACTCGCGAGCTTGGCCCTGAGTTAACTGACAACTGCCACTGACACCTTAATAGAATCGGTTTGCTACACGATGGAGTAGATAGGATATACAAATAATTTAGATTATGCATCTAGAGATATGAAACCCTAATAGAGCAAGCAATTAGGTATGAAGTTGAAATGTGGGCCTGCTACCTGGCGAATCCGATGAAATGGCGAGAAGAGGAACGACGCGTGGGGGACCACTGAATCGTGAGGCAGGGTTAGGGTTCATGGTGAGCAGTGAATCGATGGCCCTGGATGCAATTGAAGACAGTGCTATGATGCCGAGCCAGATCACGGACGAGGTTGCAATGGGTGCTAGGGCAAGACCGGATTAGGGCAGGGCATTATCGGCGCTGGACGTGGATGACTCTGCTGGTGAGAAGGCACGAGGGCTCGAGCTCCTCTGGTGCGGTGGCGTGGTGTGGACGGCGCAGGCAGAGGCACAGCGGTGGCATGGGGATCTATGGTGGCTCGGGCTGCTCCGGTGCGACACAGGTGGCGCGGCGAGTTGGAGCTGCTACGAGCAGAGATGAGGTGGCGCACGGAGAGGCGCAACGGCGGTATGGGCCTAGCGTGCGGTAGCGTGGAGCTCGGGCGGCGTGGAGGCAGGAGCGTGCGGCGGTGGGGAGCTCGGGGTGAGCGGCAGCGCTAGGGCTTAGGCGGCTTGGGTTAGGCTACGGATGCGGTGCCAGACACGACGGCGAGTTGATTATAAAGGGGTCCCCGCGTGATAGAATAGGAAACAGAGAAAGAGTTTGTAAACTGCATGAATCCTATTGACCGAATGCTCCGGTGGCAGCGACCGGACGCTGCGACCCAGCGTCCGATCGATTCTAGAGAGGTCCAATTCCTCTGGATTCACGACCGGACATAGCCAGAGTCCGGTCAATACAACCTTCGTCTTCTTCCACACGTCCGGACGCTGAAAGCCTTCTGACCGAACGCTGAAAGCCAGAGTCCGGTCACTCCTTCGTAGCAAGTTCACCTCCTATGAACTGACCGGACGCTAGACTCTAGAGTCTGGTGCAGCGTCCGGTCACTCTTTCTTCAGCAAATCTTCAAAGTCCTTCATGTTGCCTGTTCCCAATCAAGTCCCAACACAAATAAGATCCAAATAAACATCAATTGGGACTAATATGAGTGACCTCTCTCAAACCTCAAGTTTTTCAAAATATTTTGCCTTAGGCTATAATTCTTTTTAAGAAAATAGGCAATAAGAGGGCAATTTGAAGACAAACGACAAAAACATTCATGCATATGCAATGCAATACTTGTAAGTAAATCTAGTTGCTTGTCAAGTTTGATCCAAGGTTAAGCTTTTTCACACGCTTTTCGCCGGTTATCTTAACCATGTTAGACAAGCCCTATATGCATTACCAAAGATTAAACATGTTGTATTTTACAATGCAATGCAAGGGACAACACAGGCTCAATTTTTAGTGAAGTTACTAAAATCAAGCACATTGAGCTCATTCCGCAATCTACAAAATGTTGCCTCATCTAGCGGTTTAGTGAAGATATCCGCCAATTGATCCTCGGTCCTTACACCTTCTAGTGATATATTATTTTTTAGCAACATGATCTCTAAGAAAGTGATGGCGAATATCTATGTGCTTGGTGCAAGAGTGTTGAACTGGATTATTTGCAAGTTTTACCGTACTTTTATTGTCGTACAAAAGAGGTACTTTATCTAGAACTACTCCATAGTCTAGCAAAGTTTGTTTTTATGTAAAGTATTTGTGCACAACAAGCACCCACGGCAATGTATTCTGCTTCAGCGATGGAGAAAGCCACACTATTTTGTTTCTTAGAGGACCAAGACACAAGTGATCTACCAAGCAAATGGCACCCTCTGGATGTGCTCTTTCTATCAACTTTGCATCCGGCATAATCCGAATCGGAATAGCCAACTAATTCAAATATAGCTCCTTTGGGATACCAAAGGCCAATGCTTGGTGTGTGCTTAAGGATTCTTTTTACGGCAATTAAATGAGTTTCCTTAGGATTAGCTTGAAACCTAGCACACATACACACACTAAACATGATGTCGGGCCTAGATGCGGTCAAATATAACAAGCTACCAATCATAGAGCGGTAGAGAGTTTGATCAACCGGGTTACCTCCCTTATCTAGGTCGAGATGTCCATTAGTTGGCATTGGTGTCTTGATTGGCTTACATTCATCCATCTTGAATCTCTTGAGAAGATCATTAGTATATTTCTCTTGAGAGATGAAAATTCCTTCTTTCATTTGCTTGACTTGAAAACCAAGAAAGAATGTAAGCTCTCCAATCATTGACATCTCGAACTCCTTCGACATCAGTTCACCAAACTCTTTGCATGAATCTTCATTTGATGATCCAAAGATGATATCATCAACATACACTTGACAAATGAAGATATGCCCATCAAGCTTCTTGGTGAATAGTGTGGTGTCGACCTTCCCAATGATGAAGCTCTTCTCAATGAGGAAGTCCCGAAGGCGCTCATACCAAGCTCTTCGGGCTTGCTTAAGCCCATATAATGCCTTGGACAACCTATAAACATGATTAGGATATCTAGGGTCTTCAAACCTGGGAGGTTGATCAATATAGACTAGTTCATTAATAAAGCCATTTAAAAATGCACTTTTCACATCCATTTGATAAAGTTTTATTTCATGATGTGATGCATATGCAAGGAGGATATGGATGGCTTCTAATCTTACAACTGGAGCAAAGGTCTCTCGAAAATCCAAACCTTCAACTTGAGAGAACCCCTTTGCAACTAGTCTTGCCTTGTTCCTCACAACAACACCTTGATCATCTTGCTTGTTTCGGAACACCCACTTTGTTCCAATGACTCTTACACCTTTTGGTCGCTCTTCAAGAGTCCAAACTTCATTGCAGGTAAAGTTGTTCAACTCTTCATGCATGGCATTTATCCAATCCGAATGTTGAAGAGCTTCTTCTACCTTAGTAGGCTCAAAGCAAGAGACAAAAGAGTGATGAGCAATAAATGAAGTAAGTTTTTGAGATCGAGTCATTACACCCTTTGATGGACTCCCTATGATGAGATCTTGTGGATGATCTTGAAGTAGAGGTGTATTTCTTCTATTGACCACTTGAGGGGGAGGTTGTGGAGCATCAACATCTTGTGCTTGTACCACCATTTGTTCATGGGAGACATAAGTATCTTTATTTTCTACTCTCCCATCTTTTTCACCATCTTGTGGCATACTTGATGAAGAAGGTGGATCAATCACTTGTACATCATCTTTATCATCTTTAGGCTTGATGTCTCCAACCGGAATGTTCTTTATAGCCTCCCTCAATGGTTCATCACCTACATCATCAAGATTCTCATGTGCTCCTTGGGAGCCGTTAAATTCATCAAATTCCACATCATATGTTTCTTCAACCAAGCCGGTGGCATAATTAAATACTCTATATGCTTTGGACTTTGATGAGTAACAAATAAAAAAACCAATATCACAACGTCTTTGAAACTTCCCTAGGTGTTGTCGCTTCTTGTAGATATAGCATTTGCAACCAAACACCATAAAGAAGGAGACGTCTGGCTTCTTCCCATTGAGCAACTCATAAGGTGTCTTGCTAATGAACTTTTGAAGGAATAGGCGGTTGGATGCATAGTATGCGGTGTTGATTGCTTTCGCCCATAGAGCTTCGGGGGTGTTGTACTCATCAAGCATTGTTCTTACAAGAGTGATCAATGTCCGGTTCTTCCTCTCAACTACACCATTTTGTTGAGGAGTATATGTTGCGGAGACTTCATGTTTGATTCCAACTTCATCACAATAAGCTTCTATGTTTGTGTTGTCAAACTCCTTCCCATTGTCACTTCTTATCTTCTTGAGCTTTACTTCAAATTCATTTTGTGCTCTCTTGGCAAACTTCTTGAAGCAAGATGCAACTTCGGATTTGTCATGGAGGAAGAATACCCATGTATACCTTGAATAATCATCAACAATCACAAGACAATAAAGATTTCTTCCCAAACTCTTGTATGTTGTTGGTCCAAATAAATCCATGTGAAGGAGGTCTAGCACTCTTGTGGTTGACATGAAAGCTTTTGTTGGATGGGTATTTGCAACTTGCTTGCCGGCTTGACATGCACTACAAAGCTTGTCCTTCTCAAACTTCACATCCTTCAACCCTCTCACCAAATCATTCTTCATTAGCTTCTTGAGTGAGCTCATCCCAACATGAGTAAGTCTTCTATGCCATAGCCACCTAAGTGTTGTTTTGGTGAATAGGCATGTCTTCAAGTTTGCATCTTCGGAGGTGAAGTCCACTAGATATAGGTTATTGTATCTAAATCCTTTGAATATCACATGATCATCATCCTTCTTGGATACAACAACCTCCTTCTCGGTAAACAAGCATTGGAAGCCAAGATCACACAATTGTCCAACAGATAGCAAATTGAAACTCAATGAAGCAACATATAGCACATTGGAGATGGAATGATCATTTGATATTGCCACTTTACCTAATCCTTTGACCTTGCCCTTTGAGTTATCTCCAAATGTGATTCTTTCTTGTCCATCTACTTCTTCATCTAGTGAGGTGAACATACGAGGATCATCGATCATATGTTGTGTGCAACCACTATCAATAACCCAATGACTTTCACCGGTCTTGTAGTTCACCTACACACAAGAGATCAAGCTTTAGGAACCCAAAATTATTGAGGGCCCTTCACCTTCTCAACAAGTGACTTTGCAACCCAAATTTTCTTAGGCCTATTCTTATTGGGAGGACCTAAGAACATCACTTTTATCTTTCCACTAGAATCCATTTTAAGCATGTAGTGAGCATTGAAGGCAAAAGGTCTAGCATGCTTGGGCAAGGGTTGTGGTGGTGGAGTTTGGCACTCATGAGCAAAGTGGCCTTCTTGTCCACACTCAAAACATCTCTTTGGCTTTAGCTTGGTCTTATGTTGTTGTTGAGCTTGAGCCTTCTTCTCTTGATTTGCCAAGTACCCAATACCACTTCTATCCATCTTCATGACGGTGTTCATAAGTAGCTCACTTTGAAGATGCTTGCCTCTAGTAAACTTGCTCAATCCAATCTTAAGATGCTCTTTCTCCAACTTGAGCTTCTTGTTTTCTTCCTTGAGAGCATCATTGTTCTTCTCTTTCTTGAGCTTCTTGTTCTCATCTTTGAGCTTCTCATTCTCAAGGATCAAACAATCATCATGAACAATAGTTTCTAACATAATAGACTTGGTGGTTTTGAGTTCTTCAAGATCTTTCTTGAGCTTTTCATTATCATTCTTGAGCTTGACAAACTCATCATAATCATCGGCTTTAACCACTTGCTTGCCCTTGCCACTAGAATTTTGCTCAATGCTCTCAATAATCAAGTCATCACATGATGTAGCTATATCAATCTTAACAACATTGTTAGTAGCATTATGTGGCTCATTGGATAAGAATTTTTGAGCAATAACAAGAGTATCATGATTAACCTTAAGAGTAGTATATTATTCTCTTAGCTTGTTGTGGCTAGTGATGAGCTCATTATGTGTCCTCTCAAGTTTATCATATTTATCTTTAAGCTATTTCTTAGAAGATTTGAGCTCCTTGAGTTTGGATGTTATAGCATCATTTGCTTCTCTAAGCTCAACACTAGCCTTTTCGGCTATATCACATTTTGCTAAAAGATCATCATTTTTAGCTTCTAGCTTTTCATTCTTAGCTCTAGTTTTTATAATGATCTTAGTGTATTGTTTAAGTAATCTAGCAAGATCATCATAAGTAGATGATTCATATTCATCATCATCACTATCGCTATCATCATCACTAGCATGCTCATCATCACTACTATCATCATTGTTCGATACCTTGCGGTCACCCTTGGCCATAAGGCATAGGTGTGTAGAGGATGATGGCGGTGGTGGCGATGAAGATGATGAAGAGTTGATAACAATTGCGGCCACCTTCTCGTTGTCACTATCATCATCGGATGAGGCACTAGATGAATCAATGTCCGTGAGCCAATCACCGACAATGTATGCCTTTCCACTCTTCTTCTTCTTGTGGAAGTCCCTCTTCTTGCCATCTCTCTTCTTGTATGGCTTGTTCTTCTTCTTCTCTTCTTCTTCTTCATTACTTGAGTCATCTTTCTTGCCCTTGTATTTGTTCTTGAACTTGTCTTTCTTGGGCTTAGTGCATTAGTGTGCTAGATGACCAAGTTCTCCACAATTGAAGCAATCCATCTTGGAGATTGGCTTTCTTCTAGAGCTAGTGAAGAACTTCTTCTTCTTGCCATCAAACTTGATGTCATTCTTGTTGAGCTTCTTTAGCATCTTGGTGGTCTTCTTCACCATGAGAGCAAGACTTTCATCATCAACTTCATCATCACTTGAGCTCTCATACTCAAGTCTTGCTTTGCCCTTCTCTTGGCTAGCTTTGAATGCTAAGTCCTTATCTTTCTTCTTGGTAGAGGATGAGCCATCTTGTGGCGTGATGTGCATATACATCTCATGAGCATTGATTTTTCCTAAGATTTGTGTTGGTGTAGCGGTGGAAAGATCACCTTGATATAGCACGATCACAATATGCACATATTTGTCAATGGGGAGGATACTCAAGATCTTTCTTACAACATCGGATGGTTGCATTTGAGTGAGTCCAAGCCCATTGACTTCCTCTACAAGAATATTCAAACGTGAATACATTTCATTAGCACATTCTTTAGGAAGCATTTCAAAAGAGTTGAGCTTTTTCATGACAAGATGATAGCGTTCCTCACGCTCACTCTTAGTTCCCTCATGGAGCGCACAAACGTCCAACCATAGTGCATGGGCGTCTTTGTGGTTCCTCACCTGATTGAACACATCTTTGCAAAGGCCTCTAAAGAAGGTGTTTCGAGCCTTTGCATTCCACTTCTCATAATTCACCTCATTGCCTTATAGGTTAGTAGCATCCCGAGGTTTTGGGAAGCATTGTGAGGCGGCTCTAAGTATACCAACATCTAGAGCTTCTAGATACGCCTCTATGCGAATTTTCCAATAAGGAAAATAATCTCCCTCAAAGATAGGAGCAGGTCTATCCCCATGAGACATCTTGCTCTAGGCGGTTAAGCCTAAATATGTGAGCACGAGGCTCTGATACCAATTGAAAGGATTAAGATGCCTAAGAGGGGGGGGGGTGAATTGGGCTAATTCTAAATTTCTTTGCAATAATTAAATCCTAAGGTTAGCCCAATTAACCCCTTGTCCCTAGAAAGTGTATCTAATTGTTCTACCGCACAAAAGACTTACAACCTAAGTTTCAATCCAACTCTAGCATGGCAATTCTATGAATGTAAAGACAAGAATCGAATTGCTCAAAGTAAATGCTCAAAGTAAATAGAGAAGGAGGAACGCGGTGATATTTTGCCGAGGTATCAGAGAGTCATCACTCCCCACTAGTCCTTGTTGGAGCACCCACGCAAGGGTGTAGCTCCCCCTTGATCCACACAAGGATCAAGTGCTCTCTACGGGTTGATTCTTCGACACTCCGTCGTGGTGAATCACCCACAACCGCTCACAACTTGAGTTGGGTCATCCATAAGCTCTCCGGATGATCACCAAGCTCCCAATCACCACCAATCCATCTAGGTGATGGTGATCACTAAGAGTAACAAGCATGAACTCTCACTTGACCACGACAAGCCTAATGAGAAGGTGGATGTGTTGACACAAAATGTGATGCACTGTGCCTCACACACAGCAAGCCGAAAAGCGTAGCTTCAATCGGGTTCCCGGGTGCTTCGTTATCCGGAAGCGTGCCAGTCAGTTTGACCTGAAAACTAACAAGGGATAAAACAATTAAATGTCAAACCGGAACATGTCGGGTGATACCAGACAGTTCCACATATACGGCCCTGAAGCCACTTACAACGACATACAGCTATAGAGAGCTGTCTGCCAATTATTTCATAAACCGTTCAGCTAATAGTAAGATGAATGCACGTGGAGACCTGATTGCCGAATACACGTGCATGGGAAGACATGTTTGAACAAGTGAAATTAATTATGAGTTAATGCATAACCAAGCTCGGCAGTTCAGCCGAATTGGGATCCATGAAGAAGGAACGTGCAAATAAAAAACGATTAAACTAATCTAAAACCTGCATCTGCCGCACGACACCTGGTTTTGTTAAAGCTTAAACATGATTAACATGCATGAACCCGCGACATGTGACAATCTAGATTAAAATAATTCAGCCATTATATGCACACTATCTAGTTGCAAAGGTATTATGGAAAGCAATGATCGTTGAAGCACGAATAAAACCACAAGAGAGAAAAAGGCCGAACAATATCAATCTAGATTGGGCAGAAATATGTTACAAATATATATAAAATGTTCCATAACATGCAACACTAGATAACTTAATGAATCTATTTAGATTTGCCAAATCTAAAAGAGCCGATAACTATCTTGCTTTCACTAAGCATATTGAGCAAACGCCTGCCGCACGGTATCTACTCATAAACAAAGCATAAACAAAGACTTCTTGATTGTCAAACAAAGATCCGCCGCACGACCATTGAAAACAAACAAGACTACTTGCATCACGTCTAAATCCACCGCATGATACTAAACATGATAACAAGGTTGTCAGAACTTACGGAGGTCGACGGATCGATGACTCCTCTCGAAGAACTCGACGACAAGACAAAAGGACTCGAAAGTTGGCACGGGGCCGGTTGTATTGATTTGGTTGTGAACCCTTATTACAATGGTCGAGGGTCAATATTTATACCCTAGACAAAACACGAGTCCTAGAGGACTACGATTTACAAAGGAACCTTTAAATAAACTTGGAAACTCACGATTCCTTACCCTAAACTTTTAGAGTCCTTTACTATTACAACTTTCACTTTTTCGATCGGCCTTGCCTGCCATCTTTTGTTTTTCCCGAATGGAATCACCGCCTTCTGGAGTAACCGACCGCAATGCATTTAGCCGACCGCTTGCTTTGTTTGCCGAATACCCTTCTTCCCGCATGTGGGTCTACCTGTCATCTTCCAGAATCGACCAAAATCCAGTGTTAACACATGCCCCCCTCAATTTCGGGATAAAAGTTGTTTTATTCTGAAATTGACCACAAGCTCTTTCATTCTCCTAGGTCATCACCGTTCAAAACCGCAGCCGCTGCCCAAAAATTCAAGCTTTCAGCGAAACCTCGGACCTCTTTCAAATCTTCAATGGCGACCCAGGATGAAATCCCAGAGGTAAACTTTACTTATATTCGGCAACTTTCATTTTATCCTCCCGCTCCTCTTTTGATTTACTCCCCTTTGATTTCAATCATCTTCTAAAGGAATACAAGAGCCAGATTTTGATCCCCTATGCTGCCAATCCCGACTCCTATTTCCTCGGCCCAATGGGAAATCCTGACCCTTCTGAAATTATTGAGAAGGAAACCCAAAGAATTCCTTTCAAGTCTGGGATTACCTCGCCAAACCGATGGCCAAACACGTTCAAGAATTGGCCATTTCCCCCAATCACCGGATGGCATAACTGGTACAGGAGAATGCTGGAGAAAAGCAGCAGCCACTGGGAAAGTCAGGACATCAGTCATTGTCTGGAATTATCTTTAGCAGAGACACCCAGGAATGATTCCCTTTTGATAGCAGCTTCTCATTTTTGGTCTAACACTATCAATGCCTTTATCTTTGGTCATGGTATTATGACCATCACTCTAGCCGACGTATTCATGATGACTGGCTTGAATGTGTCATTGCCAGTATATCCCTATAAATACAAGAGCAAAAGTAATCAAAGAGCCGTCAGCTCTGGATGTGGATGGGTCAAACATATTCAGAACTACATGAATGCAGCTGGCACCGTCTCTGACAAAGAGTTGAAAGCCTTCATGAATATGTGGCTATGCAGATTCATCTTCTGTGGAAAATCCAATGAACCAACCCTGAATCACATGGTAATGGCTGAAGACTTAGCTGCAGGCACTTAGATCCCACTAGGCAAATATCTCTTAGGGTCTGTTTATCATATGATGCATCAGATTACTCTTCAGATGCGCCAAGGTGGAGAAATCTCTTGTGTAAATGGTCCCTGGTGGCTAATTCAAATGTGGCTTCAGCCATATATGCATCAGATAACCTCTGTGAGCCTCTTCAATCTAAGTTTTCCTTCAGTCAACTATGCTGAAGGCAACACAGCAAAGGTCAAGGCTTGTCAGACTTATGGGGAAGCAGCATCATCCATAAGCATTGACATAGACATCGGTCATTTCTTCAAGCTATTTTTCAAAGGATTCGGCAATGTGCTCTGGTTTCCTTACAGAGAAAATGAAAATCTGACTTTGCCCTGCAAGTTTAGCTATGAAATTGGTTGTTCAGGCCAAGAATCCACGGAGATTTTCAACTCCTTTATCAAACCTTGCACTCTGCCAGCCGAATTTCATCATGGGAGACCAGTACAATCTACCTATGAATTCTACTATCCAAACATGGTGGCCAGACAATTAGGATGCAGCCAACTGCCTCCAAAATTCCTCTTCTCAACAATCATAAAGTCAAGGGAAGTAATAACAGAAGGAATGGAAGCCAAGATGGTCTTTGAATTAGGATGGGAATTGCCAATATACGAACCATCTCCATTTGGGCTAATAGATGTTGCTCATCCCTTCTTTGTTTCTTGGTGGCAAGAATGGCATGCTCATATCTTCAATATATCAGTTCATTCTCTATGCAAAAACTTGCAACCCGATTTTGCTTCTGACAGTGAGGTAATTTCATTATGCCCATCATTTCTTGTTCTTGAATCCACTTCTTACTTTAATATCTGGTCATGCACAGGATCTTGAGTTTACTCCTCCAGCCAAAGCAATCCAGTACTATTCGGCTGGTCCCAAGCCTGCTCTGGGGTTTGATGCTCCAAACTTAAAGGAATTCATGAAAACTTCTGCAACTTTGGATTCAGCACCTCTAAAGGCACTCATGAGAACTCCTGCTACTTCAGCTGCTGCATCTACCAGCAAATCGGCAACTGGCATTGGGTAACCATCCATGGGAGTAGCCTTATTAAGATTTCTGAAATCTATGCAAACTCTCATTTTTCCATTTTTCTTGTATACCGGTACTATATTTGAAATCCACTCTGCATACTTGCATGGCCGAATGAAGTTTGCTTCTATTAATCTTTCAACCTCCTTCTTTACATCGGCCAATACTTCCTCTTTGTATATCTTCCTTGGAGGTTGTTTATAAGGACGAAATCCAGGTTTAATGGGTAATCGATGCTCAACAATGGAACGATCCAATCCAGGCATTTCTGTGTAATCCCAAGCAAAACAATCTTTAAACTCTTTCAACAAATCTATCAACTTTGATTTATATTCTAGGTCTAACTTTGCACTAATATACATCGGCCTTGGCTTAGATCCATCATCAACATTAATTTCTTCCAACTTATCAGCCGACATAAAACCACGTCCCAACTTTCCTTTGTTGCCATCGACGGGATTTCCCATTAAAAATTGCTATGAGAGCCGACTGCTTGGATCGGCTGTTGGCCTTCGCTGAAAACATTTACAGGACCTTCTTTCCACACTTTTCCAGAGAAACAATCGACGCCCTCATATTCCCAATAGGTAGATTCTGTGGCAGCAACACTTACCGAATTATCAGCATGTACAACTTCAACATCATCTCCAATCCATTGAATGAGAATTTGATGCATAGTTGAAGGAATGCAACAATTAGCATGGATCCAATCTCTGCCCAAGAGTAGACTATATGCCCCCTTGCCATCAATGACAAAAAAGGTAGTAATCAGAGTTTTTGACCCAATAGTCAGCTCGACATGGATAGCACCTCGGGTATCGGAAGGATTGCCAGCAAAGTCCCTAAGCACCATGTCAGTTTTCAACAATTCTTCATTAGTCATCCCAAGTTTCCTGAAGGTAGTATAAGGCATGATATTGATAGCAGCCCCTCCATCGACAAACATCTTAGTTAAAGGCTTGCCATTGACATATCCCTTTAAATAGAGTGGTCTTAGGTGACGATTCTTGATTGGTTTATCAAAAACAGCCTACTGCGTTAATACAAGCTGAGCCATCAAATCCTGACATTCACTTTCATCAAAATCAGAGTACACCTCTTCTTAGACATCTTGGCTTTCGGGAGCTATAAACTTTGATGGGAGGAAGAAAGCCATGCAAGCATTAGCCGAAGGACCACATCCATCAGGCTTCTTTTTAGGACGCCATATTTGCTTTGTTTCGGTAACTTCTTGTTCCAACTCCCTATTCCTCAACCGTTGCACTCTTCTTTTCTGACTTTTCCTCAGGCCTGGAGGACACCACTGTCCTTTTTGCCATACGTATCTATAGAAGTCATCTTCTTCATCATGCACTCTATCATGAATCCAACCTTGACCTGCAACTCTTTTCCTTTGCTGATTCTCAAAATCACCTATTTTTAAGCGCCGATCATCTTCAGGAACCTTCGTTCCAAGTCTTTCATAGACGGGACGGCGGTTGATTCGAGATTGCCTATACTCGGAGTACTGAGCACTACACTCCGGACAATTATTTCTTGCAGGCAACCTCAAGCCTTCATTCCAACAATGCCTAAAGAACGAACAACCCCAATGAGACTGCTCCTGTTCTGTCATGTATTCTTCTTGCTCCCTTCGGTATACTTCTTCCTCATACCTCCGGCATTCTTCTATAAACCATTGCTTCTTACAGTATTCCTTCTCTTGTTCCCTCTGCCACTTGTTTAGCAAAATACGTGATGTAACTCTGGGTTTGGAAGTTTGACCTTTCTCGGTTCGGCTATTCTGAAACCGAACTCGTTGCTGCAGCTCTCTACTGGTGATTTGCCGATCCGGGTCAACAGCACCACTCTCCTTTGCTCTATCAGAAGTCAACACTTTCACCTTGCCTTTACCTTTGAGATCATTGGCAGATACCATATTCACAGAGAAAGAAATCATATTTTGTGGAAAAGGCTGATCATCAATTTTCATCTTGCCATCAAACCTCAAATGTCCCTCTTGGATAGCTTTCTGGATTCGTATTCTGAACACTCGGCAATCATTGATAGAATGAGAATTAGTGTTATGGAAGCCACAATACTTTTTGTCTTTCACTCCTTCAGGACGTAACATAGGATGTCCTTCTGGCAATTTGATGCGTCCTTCCTTTATCAACAATGCAAAAAGTCTGTCTGCTTTAGTAACATCAAAATTATAGGTTCCCTTTTGTTGTTTCAACCAGCGTTGACTAACTTGGGTGGGTTCCTTTGCCCAATTTAACTCAGCTGCAGCTATCTCATCTTCATCAATATACTCAGTCGCTTCATCCAGAAAGCCTTGATACACCTCATTAGTGGCATTGTTCTTCTGAAAGCGATTATCTCTCCTGAATCCTTGGGCTTGATTACTCATAGCTGCTAAACGCTGTGCAAGTTGGCCAAGATCATCAAACTCTAAACCGAACAACTTCTCCCTGATATTCGGCAACATTCCTGCTATAGCTATTCCAGGTAGTTGATCATCTGGTAAATTTAGAGAATAACACATATTCTTGGTTTCCCTAAATCTGCGAAGATACTCCAATGGTGTCTCATTTGTTCTCATCCTCAGACTCATGAGATCAACCAACTTCTTCTCATTAGTACCCATATAGAAATATGAATGAAACTTCTGCTCTAGTTCTGCCCACGTACCAATGGAATGAGCTGGTAGAGACGTGAACCATGTGAAAGCTGGTCCTGTAAGAGACAAAGGAAAATATCGAATCCTCCAAGCTTCATCTGAAGCAGCTTCTCCAAGCTGCATTAAGTACCGATTGACGTGCTCTATGGTACTAGTATCATCTTGACCAGAAAACTTGGTCAAATCTGTTGGAGGCTTCACCCTTGGAGGCAACGCCACTCTGTTGTACCATTCTGGATAAGGAGACTTGTATGAATAGGATTGATTCTTTGGCTTCAAGCCGAACTGATTTTGCATCATATCAGCCATCCTGCGCATCAAAACATCAATGCCTGGATCCTGATTTCCTTGTACTTGCACTCCAGAAGGCAATCCTGAAACACTTCTATACCCTGGATTTGGCACAGCATTGATAGCACTGTAATCAGTAAATTCTTGATACCCATCTCCATACATATTCTTCTGCAATCTGTTTGATGCTGGAGAAACTCTATAAGCTGAAGGTGGCACTTCTCCTGTGGTACCAAATGTTACTTGGCCATAGGTGGGATGTGATTGCTTTTCAGTGTGAGTCAATCCACCTATATTTGAAGGCGACGCTACCTCTTTTCCAACAGGCTTCTCTTGATGCTTTGGAACATTGAAAAGCGTCGGCCCACTGAGTGGTCCAACATTTTCTTCGAAATATTTATCAACCATTAGACCAAAAGTACTGATCATGATTGCCCGAAAGGTATTCAGAAAAGCTGTGTGATGATTTGTCATGGTTTCTCCCATAGCTTTATAAACCAGGGCTGCCATCTTCTGAGCATCCTCCTCTTCAGTGTAATCAGTTTGATGCGGAAGAAGAACCTTTGGCATTGATTGCTTTTGAAATACTTTATTGCTCTTGTTTTTGGAAAAAGACATCAAGCATTTCCGTTGGTATTGCTCACATGCTTGTAGCACTAAATCCTTGTAATTATCTGGCAATTCTGCCATGCTTACATCCAGAACATGATCATTGTTGATCTCAGATGCCATCTTGAACTAGCAGATTGTCCCACCGGGCGTGCCAAAAAGTGTGTTGACACAAAATGTGACGCACTGTGCCTCACACACAGCAAGCCGAAAAGCGTAGCTTCAATCGGGTTCCCGGGTGCTTCATTATCCGGAAGCGTGCCAGTCAGTTTGACCTGAAAACTAACAAGGGATAAAACAATTAAATGTCAAACCGGAACATGTCGGGTGATACCAGACAGTTCCACATATACGGCCCTGAAGCCACTTACAACGACATACAGCTATAGAGAGCTGTCTGCCAATTATTTCATAAACCGTTCAGCTAATAGTAAGATGAATGCACGTGGAGACCTAATTGCCGAATACACGTGCATGGGAAGACATGTTTGAACAAGTGAAATTAATTATGAGTTAATGCATAACCAAGCTCGGCAGTTCAGCCGAATTGGGATCCATGAAGAAGGAACGTGCAAATAAAAAACGATTAAACTAATCTAAAACCTGCATCTGCCGCACGACACCTGGTTTTGTTAAAGCTTAAACATGATTAACATGCATGAACCCGCGACATGTGATAATCTAGATTAAAATAATTCAGCCATTATATGCACACTATCTAGTTGCAAAGGTATTATGGAAAGCAATGATCGTTGAAGCACGAATAAAACCACAAGAGAGAAAAAGGCCGAACAATATCAATCTAGATTGGGCAGAAATATGTTACAAATATATATAAAATGTTCCGTAACATGCAACACTGGATAACTTAATGAATCTATTTAGATTTGCCAAATCTAAAAGAGCCGATAACTATCTTGCTTTCACTAAGCATATTGAGCAAACGCCTGCCGCACGGTATCTACTCATAAACAAAGAATAAACAAAGACTTCTTGATTGTCAAACAAAGATCCGCCGCACGACCATTGAAAACAAATAAGACTACTTGCATCATGTCTAAATCCACCGCATGATACTAAACATGATAACAAGGTTGTCGGAACTTACGGAGGTCGACGGATCGATGACTCCTCTCGAAGAACTCGACGACACGACAAAAGGACTCGAAAGTTGGCACGGGGCCGGTTGTATTGATTTGGTTGTGAACCCTTATTACAATGGTCGAGGGTCAATATTTATACCCTAGACAAAACACGAGTCCTAGAGGACTACGATTTACAAAGGAACCTTTAAATAAACTTGGAAACTCACGATTCCTTACCCTAAACTTTTAGAGTCCTTTACTATTACAACTTTCACTTTTTTGATCGGCCTTGCCTGCCATCTTCTGTTTTTCCCGAATGGAATCACCGCCTTCTGGAGTAACCGACCGCAGTGCATTTAGCCGACCGCTTGCTTTGTTTGCCGAATACCCTTCTTCCCGCATGTGGGTCTACCTGTCATCTTCCAGAATCGACCAAAATCCAGTGTTAACAGGATGCACACTTTGCTACTCTTGATCTTCACTAATGAGGGCTCTCTTTGGAATTCTCAAATCTCAATCACCTCACTAAGATCTTGCTTTTCTTGGCACTCTCTAAGGTGTTTCTCAGCTGCTGGAATGAGTAAAAGTATCCCCACACACGAGTGGTGGTTGTATTTATAACACCGACTGAAAAATGAACCGTTATGTGCCTCTGCGGGGTGACCGAACGCTCCGGTCATGTTGACCGGACGCACCGGTCAGTAACCCTGAACTCCAGTGGTTAAGTGTTGACTAGACGCTGGCCAGCGTCCGGTCAGCACTGACCGGACGCGTCCGGTCATGTTTTTCCTTCACTGGAACCTTACTAATGTCGACTGGACTCTAGACCCCCAGCGTCTGGTCACTTGCTGAGCAACGTCCGGTCAGTAGCCAGAACCTGATCAGTGTCCGGTCAGCATTGACCGGATGCGTCTGATCAGGATTCTCCCTCTCTGGGACCTTACTGGAGTCGACCGGACGCTGGTCCTCAGCGTCCGGTGACTTGACCTCGCAGCGTCCGGTCACTTCCAGACGCTTTTATCTTGGTCAAATGAACTGACCGGACCTTGAGCCAGCGCCCGGTCACACCGGAGCCAGCGTCCGGTCAGTATTTTACCCTCCATTCACTTCTAACTCTCGAACATATGTGAATGAAGTTTGCTCCATTGGATCAAAGGGCTGTTGTAGAGCTACCTAGTGCTAGTTTTAATAAGTGTGCACCATACCTAACTCACTAGACTCACCTAGGTCAAGCTACCCATTCATACCCCCCTTAATGGTACGGCCAAAGGAAAAACAAAGTCCTAAACTACTCTGTCTGTCCAACTTCAATCAACACTTAGAACTAGTCTATCCTTAACCTTGTCGTCCATCCTTTGAAAACCAAAATGATTTCTATCGTAGGGGCATGACAACCATGATTGCCCAATCGATCTCTATTACCGTGACCTAACTTAATTATTTCTGCAAAACACACGTTAGTCACAGTAATCACGTATTGTCATTAATCACCGAAATCCAACTAGGAGCCTAGATGCTTTCAGCTACTACATCAATACTACTACGTCAATAGTTCCTTATATCAGAACGTGTCCGCTCCTGCAACAAGCACAGAGAACTTTGAAGCTGATACTTCGAATTCAAACTAGTACTACGTCAATTGTTCCTTACACTTTGACACGAGCAGAGAGAACTTTGAAGCTTACACTTTGAATTCAAACTAGAGTAAGTGTAAAGGGCGTGCACAGTGCAGAGAGCTCCCGCTCTATGTGAGGTCTATTTTTTTTACAATTTAGCTCTTTTTTTGAAGAAAATTTACATTTAACCCCCTAGGAGATTTAAACTCATCTTTGAACCATGGGGGTCGGCGCCAGGACTCTTGACGCCTGGTCAAGATCCTAAATGGCATTGACGTTGCCGGTATCTCGGCACCGAGGTCGACGTCAAGATCTATGCCGTCAACCTCCACGCCACGAACTATGGTGCCAAGCGGACGTCTGCGGCGCAGAGGCTGCGTGCCAGCCAGTGCTCGCCCTGCCCCTCTAGGGCTTTGTCTCAGGAATCGCGGAAGAGAGAGAGACAAGGAAGAGGACACAGAAAAGGCACTAACCCTCGTTCCGTCCACTAGTGCTATGGCTACAGCGTGTACTGCTAGGCGTGTGAAGGAGTGAGGCATGGGCCAGTCTGCAAACCTATATAGCATACGGCCCATTCGCTGGTCTAAAACTTGGCTGGAAAACACTGTTCCGACTGGTTTATTATGAGAGAAAAACACTGTAGCGGCTGAAACTGCTTGAATCTCCAGAGAACCAGCCGGCTGGTTCGCTG
The DNA here is from genome assembly GCF_019320115.1 of Miscanthus floridulus. Classification (NCBI taxonomy): domain Eukaryota; kingdom Viridiplantae; phylum Streptophyta; class Magnoliopsida; order Poales; family Poaceae; genus Miscanthus; species Miscanthus floridulus. The sequence continues at coordinate 190,569,405 of NC_089580.1, forward strand.
GAACCAGACCAGCGAACATGGCCATAGAGGTAAGGTTCGCGCAGCCAAGGCGCTTGTACCTAAGAACTAAAAATAAAAGAGTACGGTGGTGCAGTCAAGAGATTTGATACGATAATAAGAGATACTCCCTCTTTGCGAGATTATCTAGCGCTTTTAGTTTCTATATCACAAATTAACTCGATTTATAGAAAATACGTGCAATATTTGTATTTTTAAATAAATTTATTAAAAAATTAGATTCAAAAATCTTTTTAATAATATCAATTATGTATTATAAATATTTAATATTTTTAATATATATTTTGTTAAAGTTATTTCTTAAAATGAAAGCGACAGATATTAGAGAGGAAGGGAGTATTGCTTTCCCAGGACAAGAGAAAAATAAAAAAAGCAATACAACGGTTCAGTAGATGTGACAACACGGTTCAGCAGTCTCACTCCATCGTCTTGTTGTTGCTTCAGTAGATGTGACAACACCGTATTGCTTTTTTTTTTAATTTTTCTCTTGTCCTTGGAAAGCAATACTTCCTTCCTCCTTAGATATCTATTGTTTTTGTTTTTTTAAGAAATAACTTTGACAAAATATATATTAAAATATTAAATATTTATGACACATAATTAATATTATTGGAAAGATCTTTAAATCTATTTTTTAATAAATTTATTTAGAAATATAAATGTTACACGTATTTTCTATAAATCAAATTAAATTTGTGATACGAAAACTAAAAGCGCTAGATAATCTCGTAGAGGGAGTATCTCTTATTGGCTCCGTTCGGCTTGCTGAATCTTGGCTGAAACTGGCTGAAAAACACTGTTCTGGTTGAATTGTTGTGAGAGAAAAACACTATTTCGGCTGATAAAACAAATCAAACAAGCCAAATATGAGATAAACCGAACGGGGTCATATCAAATCTCTTGACACAATACAAACACCCAGCTGCGCCACCGTACTCTTTTATTTTTTAGTTCTGAGGTACAAGCGCCTTGGCTGCGCGGACCTTACCTCTATGCTAGGTTTGCAGACTGGCATATGTCTCACTCCTTCGCACGCCTAGCAGTACACGTTGCAGCCGCAACACTAGTGGACGGAACGACGGTGCCTGCCTCTTCTTGTCCTCTTGCTTCTCTCTCTCTTCTGCGATTCCCGAGACAAAGCCCAAGAGAGGCGGCGCAGGGCACTGGCTGGCAAGCAGCCTGTGCGCCCTAGACGTTCATATTCGGCGCCAGAGTTCGCGGCGTCAAGGTTGACGCCACAGATCTTAATGCAGATCTCGGCGCCATGTATTCTGGCGCCGAGGTACCGGCCGCGTCAATGCCACTTAGAATCTTGACCAGATATCTCGGCGCCAAGATCTGTGGCGCCGAGACGTGTTACCTCAGCGCTATGAGTCCTGACGCCAACCCCGAGGGTGAGTTTAAGTCTCCCAAGAGGCCAAACGTAAATTTTCTTTAAAAAAGGGTCAAATTGTAAAAAATTAGGGTGTGAGGTCTGGAAAGGGTGTTAAAAGCAAGCCTTACCCTCGCATGTACAATGCGAGGAGACCGTGACTCGAACCCGGGACCTTCCGGTCACAGACTCACAGGCGATAAGACTACCGCTGGCACCAGACCCGCCCTTCGAATTCAAACTAGAGTAAGGCCTGGTTTAGTTCCCAAAAATTTTCACCCCAAACTATCACATCGAATCTTGCGGCACATGCATGGAGTATTAAATATAGACGAAAAAAAACTAATTGCACAGTTTAGTTGGAAATCGCGAGACGAATGTTTCAAGACTAATCAGTCCATGATTAGCCATAAGTGCTACAGTAACTAACATGCGCTAATGATTGATTAATTAGGCTTAATAAATTTGTCTCGCAGTTTCCAGACGAACTATGTAATTAGTTTTTTTATTAGTATCTGAAAACCTCTTCCGACATCCTAAAAAATTTGATGTGATATAAAAAAATTCATTTCGCGAACTAAACACACCCTAAGTGTACACTGATTAAATGCTTGTAAGGAGAACAATAGGTGAATACCAAATACCAAATGCGATCTGAGAATTTATTTCAGTAGTATTACGATGTCCAGAGTTCAGGCCCCGTTTAGATCCAAAAAATTTTGGATTTTGGCCCACTGTAGCATTTCGTTTGTATTTGGTAATTAATGTCTAATTATGGACTAATTAGGTTCAAAAGTTTCGTCTCGCGATTTCTCGACCAACTGTGTAATTAATTTTTTTTTCGTCTACATTTAGTACTCTATGCATATGCCGTAAGATTTGATGTGACAGGTACTATGCAAAAATTTTTGGCAACTGAACGGGGCCTCAGACGCAGCATAGTGCGCAAAGTAGGAAAACAAAACATTTATGAGCTTGACTCGCTTGGGTTTCCTCTTTCTCCGCTGCAGCAGTAGAAGTGAGGTAGCTTCACTCGGCCGCAGCACCTGCAAGCCACCAAAAGAGTGTACAGGGATATGTCATAATAGGGATGGGCAACAGGGCAGCCTGTTCTTTTGGTTGTGGCTTGTCGTAAACGATCGTAAATTTCCAGCTGGAACAGTATTTTTTTCTCACATAAACCAACCAGCAGTACTTCTTCACGAATCCTGAGACCTATGGGATGAGATTCTAAGGAAGACTGAGAAGGCAAGAGGGATATCAAAGGATTCTCTTCGGTCAGGTCTTATATAGGCTCTTCAAGACGAATGATATCGATGCACTGCTCTCAGGCGAGATTGAACACGAAAAAGCAAGGAAAGCTGGCCTTAAGACAGCTCCAGTGTAGGTAAAGGTGGGCTTATTTGATTTTAATAGAATAGAAAGAGAAGCTTGTCTTGACCCCTACTCCTAAGCCCTTACTCAACCACGAACAGCGGAGTAAGCTCTCACGACGGCTTTCCTTTCTTCGGCATTCATTCGTCTTAAAAGAATCTGATACGAACCAGCCAACCGAACAGGCTGAAGAGCACCATTCTTTTAACGACCAGGAGAGCTGTGTATCTTTATATATTCAGTCTGTTCGCTTGTTGGTTTCAGCCATAGCTTATCAGTTAGGGTACAGTATTTTTCTCTCACAATAAACTAGCACCAGCTGAGCTTATCAGCTCAAAAACTACTAGCGAACAGACTGATTAAGAAAAAAGAGGTTTACAACCCTTACAAACATCACCCGCACTCACACCATTGCAAAAGTATTTTTCTAAATATTCGTAACACGTACAGCATGAATTTGTACTTGTTAGGAACATTCAGAAGATGGAAGTATTTTTCTGTGACAAACACAAACTTCAGGAGTTTTTGCTCTAATTATTCTATAATGACATAAAGAAAACCACATGAAACATCAACAAAATATGAAGATAGTCAAGGCAGGAAACTGAAATGTGATAATCACATTCCATATCACATACGGCGATATATCATATATTCAGTAATGGACAATCAAACTGTTGTTATATGGCATGACAAATGTCTCCATTAATCACCTACTACTGTCTGACTAAACCTTATCTGCAGCTATTAGTCACAGGACACCCTGCAGCACTTGGTCACATACTTACAGGCCATTTAAGGGGTGAGGATCTTGCTAAAAAGTATAGTAGCACAGTTTTTTCTCATCTCAGCAGCCCAAAAATCAGAACTACTCTTGCATAGAAAAAAAAATGATAATATGTGGCATACCAAGATTCCCAAGACCAAACTTAAATAGAGGTATTAGCAAACATAGTTTTTAGATGTACCTGCAACGAACAATCACCGGCACAGGCTTCAAAGCTTTGGGTCCATTCCTCAAACCCTTCTTGTACTTGGAGACCTGAAATAGTATGAGAGTATAAGGGTATCTACCAACATCATTGCCTCGAAAAGGCAACAAGCAGCAATAAAAAAAAAGATAAAAAAGGCAACAAGCATAAACCAAATAACTAGCTTCTACAAACTGGGATCCACAATCAAAGCATATAAAATAAAACCAATGAAATGATGCAGATTTTTAGTGAAGAAAATAGAGCAGACAAGTTAGGCCCGTTCGGCTTACCTTAAAACCAACTTGTTCGCTTCTTTTTTCAACTGAAACAGTGTTTTTCTCTCACAACAATTCAGCCAGAACAATGTTTTTCAGCCAGTTTCAGCCAAGTTTCAGCAAGCCGAACGGGGAACATGTTATGATAGAATAGAATGCATACAAGTAAATGTTTTTTCTACAAAATCAGCCTACTATACAAATATACAAATACTGAAATATGCAATATGATCATAACTTGTGCCATAAATCAGCATACTTTCTCAATGCAAGTTCAGTGTTCTTCATACGACTGTATCTATTACCCTGATTTATCACACTGGATAGCAGTATACTAATGAGTTATACACATTTGACACATATCAACTTTCTGCTTGAATCATCAATCACAACGCATAACTAAAGACGGCAACGGGCCCCGATACCCGATACCCGGCGGGTATTTGATCCATTAGGGGACGGGGATGGGATCATATCTTTACCCGCGGGGCATCTAAATGGGCAAGAATCCATCACCGACGGGTATAGCGGGTACGGAAACGTTCCCTGTTTACCCGTCCCTGTTACCCGTTGGGGAACCTGACTATTTGAGCTATCATGCGAGTATTAGGCCCAAAGACGCTCAACATAGGTATTTTGACCCAAATCTGAACAATCATATATATAGTTTGTGTGTTCTAGGAACCCTAGTTCAATTTTTCCTCACCATCTCCGCCAGCAGCACAAACACGCCTGCCTCACGAGCGCTCGTGCCCCTCGCTTCCTCAGTTCAGTCTCTCTGCCACCTTTGCTCGTCCTCCTCGCAACCTCGCTCCTTCTCCTCGACATCTCTGAGACTCCGACACTTATACCCGGGCGAAGAAAAAACGTCTCCGATTGCAAAGCTGCAACCCCAAGTGTCCTTGTTTATCGGGTATGCAGTACCCGTCGGGTATCTGTTACCCGACCGATGCCCGACGGGTACAGGGATGAGCAAGAATCTATATCCGAGACAGTTAACAGAGACGGAGACGGGATGAATTCTCCGTAGAGGGGAAGAGAATGTTCCGGCGATACCTGACGGGTACATCCCCGTTGCCATCCTTACGCATAACAAACAGTTGGTCAGGTAGGTTATGGAAAAGTATTTGTCGGGTTCATAAACCCGGGGTCCCTCGGGGACCGGCTTCCACACCAGGGCTCGGCCTAGGAGGACGGCCTTTTCTTGTGACCCCGCCTGACCCCGCCTGCTACCTCTCCAGCGGTGTCCCCGAAGGAGAGATGGAGCGACCTTGTGAGCGAGAGCCCCCCCACCCCTCACCGCTGGCGCCCGCATCGGCGCTGCCAGCCACCAGCCCAAGCCCAAAACCAACCCCCCCGACCCCGCCTGCTACCTCTCCAACGGTGTCCCAGTTGGGAGCCACCTTGCCCGCCCAGGGTTGCCGGTTTGAGCTGGCTGGATCTAGGCATGCTGAGGTTGGGTCCGCGGCCGCGATCGCCGCCTCGGAGGATGAGCTCGTGGGCAAGGAGGCTGCATCGGAGCAGCTCGACTGGGGATCCATAGACGACGAGGATGGGGCCTTTGGTCAAATCAATTCCGCTGCTACTACGATTGAAGTCACGGAGCCGGTGTTCCTAGGGCCGCAGGCCAACCAGAAGGGGAAGGCCATCGATGGCGGGGCATCGGGTTCCTCGCCAGGCTTGGGGAGCGTCTTTACTCCGCTGGATTCAAGCGAAATGAAGCGATCTGCTTCAGCTGAGGTGGGTGGTGCATGCCCTGGCGCTACCGCTAAAGGCGCTAAAGTGGGAAAGAGCAATGACGGAGATCCGATGTGTCTAGAGGTGCGGCCGGAGGGTGGTGTCTCGTCCACGGCCGATGATGGAGACACATCGGCCGCCGCGGCCTTTACTACGGTTGCTGCTACCGGCGCACCAGCAGGCACGTCTGCTGATGGGGACGGATCGAGCGTAGCGACATTTACTACGACAGCCACTGAGGGCGCGCCACTAGGCTTCCAGGGGATGCGACTGTCCTGCGGGCGCAACCATTTCCGCTGGGCAACAACAACCCCAAAATATAGACTCATTCGTCCTAGATAGTGTTATAGACAAAAGATTTAATATATTTTTGACATCTTCTCCATCAACAAGACCCAAAAAAGAATTAATTCTGTAAATGGATTTCCAGAAAAAAGGATGCCCATATTTGGGTTGTGCCTCTCAGGCAACCCAAAATAGGTCTCTCGTATATGTACTCTGTTGGAAACTAATTTTGGGTCTCTTGCTACTCATTTTAGGTTTGGGTGCCTATATGGGTTCCTTGTTGGAGACAGTCTCACTCTCGCTCGTCGGCCTCTGAGTTGTATCGCCCCGAGGCGCCGAACGCTCCCATTCAGGCCTCGGCGGTCATGATGACTTATTGCGATGCCGCCCGTGCTCCTCCTCGCCCAGCGTCTGCTCGACCCTATGCGCAACTAAAATGGCAAGCAGGGACTTCCTTCCCATATTCGACCTCGCCCTTCAATGGCATGATGCTTATCCAGGGTAGGCCGGGGCCGTCGGTGGGCTATAAGAACACGTTCGCTGGAAGATGCTTCAGGTGTCTTGGTAGCGACCACAAGTTAGCGAACTGCCATGACCCGCTCCGTTGCTTAGCTTGCGGTGTTCCGGACATCTTGCCCGGGGACATTTAACTTTTTGCCATTGCTACGGATGGTATTCCTTTGTTTGTCATTTTTACAGGGCACCTACATATTTGCTATCGCAAACAGTAACCTTCCTAAATTTTTGCTATTTTTGCTGATGTGGCATGCCACGTAGTCAGTCAGTGTGGCAGCGCCTCTCCTTCCGCTGCTGCTTCTCTCTCCCTCCACTCGCTGACATATGGGCCCCACCAGTCAGGTTCATCTTCAACCTCTGGCCACCGGAGAAACTATCCCCATAGTGCAGAGGTCTTCATGCAATAAATGTGAATCTTTTTTCACTGTCTCTCTCTCTTATCCCTCCGATGCTCTCTCCTATGTTCTCTACCAACCGAACCAAAGCGTGGCGGGCGTGGCCGATGTGGGTTGGGCCGGGGCGCGGCAGTGCGGCTGCCGTGGGCAAGCGGGGCTGGCTCGAACGACCAGTGTCGGTGCAAGCGGGCGGATGCGATGGCGCGTCCGAGTGCGAGCGAGCAGGGCCGTTGCGGGCATGGTGGCGTGGCCGACGTGGGTGGGCTAGGGAAGGTGGGCATGACAGCATGGCCAAGCGAGGCCGACATGGCCGAGTGTGGGTGCGACGTCGCTTCCGTCGTGGGCGAGCGAGGATGGCTCGGGAGAGCGGTGTCGATGCGGGCGGGTGAGCGCAATGGAGCGTCTGAGTACAGGCGAGCAGGGCCAACACGGGCGTGGTGGCGCGGCCGACGTGGCCCGGCGTGGGCGCGGCGTCGCGGCTAGCGGAGCCGGTGTGGGTAGGCATGACGTGGGGCCCACATGTCAGCGGAAGGAAAGGCGCTGCCACGTTGGCTGACTGCATGGCTAAAAGGTCCTAATATGGCTAGAGGGGGTGAATAGCCTATTTAAAAATCTACAAACCGATTAGAGCAATTTAATTAGTGTGACAAATAGCGAAAAACAAACTTGCTCTAGCTCTAAATGGTCGTAAGCCACCTATCCAATAATTCTAGTTACTATGATCACTAAACACACAATTTACTAAGTCACTACTTACTAAGAGCTCTCACACTTGCTACTCTAAAGAGCTCCACTAGATAAATTTAAGTTACAAAGCAAGCTCTTAATTCTAACTACACTAAAGAGCTTGTTACAACTAGTTTGCGGAAATGTAAATAAGTAAGTAAGGTGATTATACCACCGCATAGAGGAGTGAACCAATCACAAGATTATACCACAAGCGTCCGATCGCGCGATGCACGCCACATGGCCCCTGCTTCAAATGCTAATCAACTTATCTCAACGGTCATTAGTGCACTTAAGTTGTGACCAGACGCTCTATAGTGTAGGACCAAACGCACAGTGCCCAGCGTCCGATCACTTCTAGTAAGGTACTAGTGTCCAATCACTCACTGTCTCCTCTATGCGCTACCACATCAGCACGACCAGATGCTAAACAGTGTTCAACCAAAGTCTGGTCGCCTGCTTCTGGTCAAGAGACCAAGGGCAGCCTTCACTGCACGCCACTAACCGGACGCAGACCCCAGTATCGGGTCACTGCATGACCAGTGTCCGGTGCACTATGTAAAACTCTGTCTTTTTTATATAGGGCACTGGTGGCACTGTCAGACTATTATTCTGTCATGGACCACAGCATGGGAGGGACGTCACCTAGTGGTACTGTGTGTGGGTCGCCATCGAGAGGTCGCTCGGTGCGTGCTGGGAGACGACTGCCTCTTCGACAAGATCAAGTATGCCACATTCATGCAGGACGCCACCAACATCTTCTTCTGCTAGGCCTAGATGTGGAACCCAGACTTCCTCCACCGCACCAAGCAGATGACCATTTTTCCATCGAGGGCGGGGTAGTCCCCCAATCTAGGTGCCCTACTGTAGCAGAACAGGGAGGTGGCCCCTCCTCCTATGGGGCAATCCCATAACCTCATCATCCATCTGGACCGGATTGAAGACTGGAGTCCCCTGCGTGATCACATGCTGAGCTCAGCCCAGAGTGGGCACCCGTCCTCCTAGTCGTCTAAGTTGGAGGAGTACCCCAAGATCTTTGATTTTGAGGACAGGGTGTCAGGGGTCGTCGACGACCATTGTCTGAGAGCCCGCGCACAGCCATGCCATGCTCCACCGCTGCAGCACCAGCGGTGCCGCCCTGACTAGGATGATGACGATGATTGCGGCTCCAGGGGCGTCCTAGGGGATACTAGAGCGCGAGCGGTAGGCCTTCGATATTCTGCGTTGGGCTAGAGGAAACGCCGATGCTAGTGTCAACAGGGAGCGTACTCGCTCCCCATCGCGTATGGGCATAGGGACGCTGGTGATCAGGAGGTGCCTATGGATGAGGATCGTGGTAGGAGCACTGAGCGGGGTGTTCGGGGCTTGCCTAGAGCTCGGAGACCCCCCACGTAGGGAGGACTTGGACTAGGAGCGACATCGCTCATGGTCACCTCTCAGAGCAGCCAAAAAGGAGAGGTGCACTGGCAATGACGGAGAGAGGGAGGCAGCCCCGGTGATTGGTGACCTGGGCTCGGCTCTGCTCTCGGGCGCGCTGCATGTCACGGCTCGTGCGCCATCACCCGGACCCAATGATGGGAGTTTTACAAGGGACTATGCAGCAATGACATTGGTGGAGTCATGGCAGAGGGGACAACCATGGGCTAGGATCCCATGCTCGGTGAGGCCTCGGCAAGCCGCATGATGGTGTGTAGTGTAACACCAGCACCTCTGGTGTTACGAACTCAGTACCTGGATTAGGACCTACAAAACGTTCGTAAAAGAGTTTCTCGGGTTTTAAACTTAACTTTTACATGAAATGGAAAGCAATTTCTATAAACAAAAATAAAATATAATTTGTGTATAGTGCTTAAGTAAAGTCTAATGAGCAAGTTGTGTAGATGGGAATGCAACTTCGGTTGGGGATAACAAATGTTGTTAACTAGTGTTTTTGCCAGATCAAAAATTGAATCTAAAATTCAAAACAACCTCAACTCTAGATTTTGAAAAAGGTGATGGCAATGCCATTTTGGCGTTTAGATTCTAGCTAAATTATTTGAACACTAGCTTCATGTTCTTGTACTGTTGGTTGCCTCTAAATAAGCACTTGAGCAGGGTGTAGGTCGTAGTTGTTGAAATGTCCTAATATGGCTAGAGGAGGGTGAATAGCCTATTTAAAAATCTACAAATCAACTAAAGCAATTTGATTAGTATAACGAATAGCAAAATGCAAACTTGCTCTAGCTCTATAAGGGTTGCAAGTCACCTATCCAACAATTCTAATTTCTATTATCACTAAACACACAATTTGCTATGTCACTACTCACTAAGAGCTCTCACACTTGCTACACTAAACAACTCCACTAGATGAACTTAAACTACAAAGCAAGCTCTCAATTCTAGCTACACTAAAGATCTTGCTACAACTAGTTTGCAAGAATATAAATGAGTGAGTAGGGTGATTATACCGCCGTGTAGAGGAGTGAACCAATCACAAGATGAATACTAAATCAATCACCGGGAGAATACCAAAGGGCAAGAGACAACCAATTTTTTCCCGAGGTTCACGTGCTTGCCGGCACGCTAGTCCCCGTTGTGTCAACCAACACTTGGTGGTTCGATGGCTAAGAGGTATTGCACGAACCTCGTCCACACAATTGGACACCGCAAGAACCTACCCACAAGTGAGGTAACTCAATGACACGAGCAATCCACTAGAGTTACCTTTCGGTGCTCCGCTGGGGAAGGCACAAGACCCCTTACAATCACCGTGATCAGAGCCAGAGACAATCACCAACCTCCGCTCGATGATCCTCGCTGCTCCAAGCCATCTAGGTGGTGACAACCATCAAGAGAAACAAGTGAATTCCACAGCGAAACACAAATACCAAGTGCATCTAGATGCAATCACTCAAGCAATGCACTTGGATTCTCTTCCAATCTCACAAAGATGATGAATCAATGATGGAGATGAGTGGGAGGGCTTTGGCTAAGCTCATAAGGTTACTATGTCAATGCAAATGGCCAAGAGAGTAAGCTTGAGTCGACCAAACGGTATTTATAGACACCCTCAATCAATAGAGTTGTTGGCTCAATTATTGGGCTGACTGCGCATCGACCGGACACGCAGGTCGTGTGCACCGGACACGCTAATTGTGTATACTAGACATGTCTAATATGGTGACCGGACGCATCCGGTCACTACCCGACCGCCATGTGTCCAATTCAAACTGATGTAGTCGTTGCTGCCATGAGTCCCATGTGACAGGACACTCTGTTATAAATGACTGGACGCTGAGTTAGAAATGACTGAACGCTGAGCCACAACGTATGGTCGAATCCAGATAGTTCCTAGGGCCGACCGGACGCGCTGTTAGAAAATGACTGGACGCTAAGTCTCAGCGTCCGATCGAGTCCAGTAAGCTCCTAGGTCCGACCAGACGCGTCCGATCAACTGTTACACTAAACATCGACTTCGCTGATTCACACCGGACGTGTCCGGTCGCTTCTCTGCAATTCAGTACCGAGCCACATACCGGATGCGTCCGGTCGCTATACCGGACATGTCCGGTCACTCTGTGACTAGCGCGAATAACTCCTCTTCAACTCTATCTTCTTCACCCTTGCTCAAATGTGCCAACCACCAAGTGTATCACCTTGTGCACATGTGTTAGCATATTTTCACAAACATTTTCAAGGGTGTTAGCACTCCACTAGATCCTAAATGCATAGGCAATGAGTTAGAACATCTAGTGGCACTTTGATAACCACATTTCAATACGAGTTTTACCCCTCTTAATAGTACGACTATCGAACCTAAATGTGATCACACTCACTAAGTGTCTTGATCACTGAAACAAAATGGCTCCTACCATTTATACCTTTGCCTTGAGCATTTTGTTTTTCATTCTTCTTTTCCAAGTCCAAGCACTTGATCATCACCATGACAACACCATCGTCATGTCATGATCTTCATTTGCTTCACCACTTGGAGTAGTGCTACATATCTCATAATGAAAGGACCTAGGATGCCACCTAGAGGGGGGATGAATAGGTGTTTCTGAAAATTAACATCTTTAAATGTGGAAATGATTAGAAGGAGTTTCCAAAATGGAAACTCCAAATAAAGAGTAATACCACCCCTCACAAGTTAGACATAGAGTATACAAGGTATAAAGAATATATATAGAAGCTACAACCCTGCAACACAAAGTTAGAACGGAGAACAAATATATTCAGCATAGGTAGGAAATACCAGACGTGTCCGGTATGTATACCGGACGTGTCCGGTATGCACGGTTTCTGCTGAGCAGCCCCAAACTTGCTCCTTTTGATTTCTATCTTCAAACCAAACTGCATATATCTACTAGAGATGACAATATACATAGAGAACCTGCACAAGAGCTAGAGCAACACAAATATCGAATGAAATGCGAATTGAGACCCGATATTTGTTTTACTGAAGTTTGGACTCGTTCGAGTCCTACTTTCCATTGAGGGGGCTATGGGCGACCCAGTGAAGGTCAGCCCTAAAGGGTACCAAGAAGATCACTCTAGCTGGAGTCTTTTCCAACCCCTTTTCCTCCTTCCATTAGTTGATTCCGAGGTGGTGGAATCGACCGTTACAAACTTTCTGAGGCACACCACAATCTCTCGGATGCTCTCCGGCGATGCCTAACCATCTAGGACTGAAGAGTCCAAGAGTAATAAATGCAAATCACGAGAATGACAATATGCACAAGTGCTCAAGTGTTTTGATTACTCTCCTTTTGAATTTCTCTCAACCCACTAATTGATTTGGCAATTTGGATCACACACTCACTAAGAGAGGGTTTGAGAGAGTTGGCAAGGCTCAAAAATGTGTATGTGTGTCAGCAGCTCAGGAGCCTCCAAAGGTGGAGGCTTGGGGGTATTTATAGCCTCCTTGGAAAAACTAGCCATTTTATAGTCGTTGCCATACATACCGGACACGTCCGGTATGACTTACACGACGGCAATGGTAACTGAGTTACAGTGTGTTTGTGAGGCGTTGGAACTCCCAATGAATGCCGAAACTCCCGACCGTCGGAACTCCCGACTCACGTCGGAACTTCCGACCCTCAGTACATTTGAAATCTACAGTAACTAAGTTAAAGTATGTGAGGTGTCGGAACTCCCGACCTTCGGAACTCCTGACTTACATCAGAACTCCCGACCCTCAAGGCATTTAAAAACTAGCCGATGGCCTCTGGCCGTCCATACCGGACACGTCCGGTATGACCACCATAGTGAACTCTCCAAGTCAGTTAAGCGCGAGATGTCGAAACTCCTGACCATTGTTGGAACTCCCGATCGTCGGAACTCCCGATGAACCAACCCAAGAACAACAACTTTACCATTGCTGGGCAAATATCGAACACGTCCGGTATCGGTATTGCTAGACCAGCAAAAAATAGGTTAGCTCTTTTGTCTCTCAAACACTCAAAACTTACATGGGTTGGCTTGAGCACTTATGAAACATTATCTATCAACATGATGCATCCCTCTTAATAGTACGACATTCCTATTAACTCAAATTTAAAAGTATAATGAATTTAAACCTTTTGAGTTGATCTCTTTCAACCGAAGCCGTGTATTCCAATCTTCATCAAGTGAGGGTGCCAACATGTCAACTTTGATCTTTTTCACTTGAGCATAGCCATCTTGAGCACGTGACTTGATTCCATTCATCAAATATAAATAACTCCAAATGCATCAAGCCACTTCCAACACTTTGTCCAATATAGATTTGATCCTCCACATCAATATGACCATCATAGCTTGATTAGTACCTCAACTAAATGCAAGTACTTTCTTTTTCACCCTAGCTAGGTTCTTCGACCGCCAAGCCGTCGCTTGCCCTTCACCCTTGCTTAGTACCTCAAAGCCTTTCCTTGCTATCTTCACCATCTCAAGCCATCAAGTCACATCTTGTGTTGAATCATCCATTCATTTATATTGTTATCTTTTTTATTTCAATTTAGCAAGCTTCAATTATGAGACCATTTCATATGCAATCCCTCATGTCTCATCAACTAATTTTTACTGGGCTTGCTTTCACATAGTACATGGAAATCCCACAATAAATAAGCCTTTACATAAATTCCATTTGCATTGTTGTCTTATGCTTGAACTAGATTATTTATACAACAACACATCATTTTTTGGCTTTCATTAAGTACATGTGAGATAACCTATTACCTATCCACACTTAGCAAACATGTTAGACCTTTAATCACGTTGTCATTCAATCATCCAAAACCCACTAAAGGGCTAGATGCACTTTCACATAATCACTTTGATAACTAGGTTAGCACTTAGGGTTTCATCAATTCACCAAAACCAAACTAGAGCATTTAGTTGTGTTGGGTGTCATGTTGACCTCCCTAAATTTTCCCAAACTCCGTTGGAACGTGCTGCGAACCATGTTGTTGGCGCTCTGTTCATGAACCAGCACTCCAGCGACGAACCCAAGTTGGCATCCTTTTATCTCCCTCTCTGGTTGCTCTTGGGTCATGATGATTGCTCCGCTAGCTAGCCGGTAGTGTTGACTTTAGGTTAGTCGGATTGGTTGAACTTAAGTTGAGATGATCAACATCCTTTGCTTCGCTTTTAAAACACGTGCACGCCACCATTTGTAGTTGTTTGGCCTGGGTTCGTAGTCACCACGCGAGTACGCTGCTGCTGCCTGGTCATTCCTGGCCATGGCCATTGCCTCGTTGGCCGGCCTCGTCGACTGTCGGCCACATGCCAGGTTATGCCGGCCACAGTCACCTTCCGTCGAGCCAGGCTGAGCTGTAGTGCTGCCGCGTGCACGCTGCCAGCCAAGCCATGCATGGGGGCCAAGCCAACGCCACGACAGTCGCCGTCTAGCCATCATGGCGCTCATCTCGCTGCTCAATCCACCTACCCGCCGAGTCACTGCCTGCCTCGGCTATCTCATAGCATTGCTATCTGACCACCACTACCCTACCGCCCACGCGTCGTTGTTGCCAAGATGCGAACTATGTCTGGTGCTCTTGTCTGTCTCGTTCCCGTCCTTATCCCCTTGCTAATCGACGCGCCTCTATTACCTCCTCCATGGTCATGTCCCCACGTGGTTGTGCCCTCGTCAAGTCTTGGCCGTGCCACCTAAAGTTGAGGCCGCTATCCACAACATAGTAGCGGCATCACACCATTCCATCCTTTCAAAATCGCCAGCTCGGGCTTCCCAGTACAATTCCTCATGCCGTGAGTAGTATAGGAAGTTAATTAGGCACCCCATCCTCCTCAAGCCTGGCCGAGCACTGCCAACTGACAAATCGGTGTTTTGCTCACCGCCGGCCTGGCGCGTCACTGAGCCGGTATATTTGGGGGTAAGGCACGAAGGGTTGCTAGCGGTTTAATTGCTCATATCCTCGAAACTCGCCTTGACTCCCTCTATCCGGTGCTCACACTATTTTGGCTAGGGAACTCATCGGCGACGTGGTGATGCGTCGGTGTCCGGCTCGACCACCTCATCTTTTCCTTGCTTCAACCGTCACTATAGCGTACACCACGGTGAGCTACTAATGCTTCTCCGCCATCTCTACCTTTCCGTGAGGGCGTAGGCTCACCAAAACGCTTGCGCCGCCATACAGATCCACCGTCATCGAGGCTAGGGTTGAGTAGCACACCATTGGACTTTTTGCTGCCTCTCACCATCGCGTGTTGGCCTATGGGTCTAAGTAGGCCCAATGGACGTGTCGATTTGGACCTCGGTAGGCCGGTGTGGCCATGCTATGCCTGCCAGAGCCATGCCATCGCACGTGGGGATGCCGGGGACCGCTCCGTTGTGAAGACGACACATTCTAGGGTCCTAAGTGCAAAACTTGAATATGTTGTAATAGTGTTTCGCTGCGCCGCTTGATTGTCTAAAAATACGAGTCCTCTTTTGCAAAATGAGCACGCCCGCGCGGTCTCCCTGTCTTGGGCCATGCTGGGCCATAGCAACGCAGGCGCAGTCGCAACCCGCGCTGGGCTTTTGGGCCGAATTAGTTGCCGCCGGCCTTTTCCTTTTCCTAAAGCATTTTTCTAATTTAGTTTTTAAGGCAAACTTGTAAATTCAATATAAATTTGTGTAGTTGACAAAAAATTATGAAACTAATTTTGTTAGGTTTCTAAAATCATGATCTATTTGCTAGTATATCTTGTTCACATAGTTTCATAATATTTTTAGGAGTTATCTAATTAAATTGAGATGCTTAATATTGTTAAGATATAAACTTGCAGGAATTTTTGTAATAAATTGGTGATAGTGTTGGCTTTAAAAATTTCATAGTAAATTCCTAACATTATTAGGTGCTCACTGTAATTTTGTAGCTCCATAACAATTAGTTTGCTAGAATAGCTAAATGAGCCCTAGTTCTAAAATATATATTTAATCAATAAAATGTCGAAACACCTTGGGATTGTAGAACTAAAATATTTTCCGAAAACGAAGCCTTACTTGATGACGTGGATATGTAGACTAGTACGTTAGTCATTAGAGCTAGCTCGTTAGCCTGCGAGGCGTAATCATATTATTAGAGTTGCGGTTGCCGTTGGTTAATTACGTTCTCTGCGTTGCATCTACGTATATCATAATAGGGACAACGATGGATCATAGAGTCAACCAGAAAAGTAGAAAAGATGGAGCCTTGGTGATTGCGTCGCCCCGATGGAATGATAATAATTGGTTATAACTTGCCCAGACAAGCCCTGGTGCATAACCCCTATTATTCTATACTTTATTTTATGCTTGTGCATTAAGTTTTAAAGAGTTGAATGAAAACCA
Organism: Miscanthus floridulus; assembly: GCF_019320115.1. NCBI lineage: Eukaryota > Viridiplantae > Streptophyta > Magnoliopsida > Poales > Poaceae > Miscanthus > Miscanthus floridulus. The sequence goes on from NC_089580.1 coordinate 190,585,868, forward strand.
CTTGCATATATATAAATATCCTTATCCTATGTGTACTACTTGTATGTTAAGATCATGTAGATTGCTATGCTAAAGGATTCCGGTAGAAATCGAGTGATTATCTGTTACTCGCGAGAGATAGAAAAGATATTATTGTTCCTATTATCATATAACTATCACATGGAATATATATGGATGATAATTGGAGACCGTGCTAGACTGTGCTTTGGATTTAGATTTGGACTTGGTTAGGCAACCGAGCGAGGCTCATGTTGCATTTGTCCCGTCTATGTCGATTGAGGACCGTCCGTTACTGTGGATGGTAGTCAGGTCACAGACTTATTATTCTGAGCACATACTTGCTTATGAGAGCGGATAGACTTGTTACTCTCTTGTCATGGATTCTGGCTCTTTCTGGACCGACTGATTGGAGGCAGGGAAAGGTGGAGGTCTAAGCACCATGGTGAGACCGGGTCTCAAGTGTGGGGGCTTGGAGTCCAAGTTTGGACGGGGACCTAGACCGCTTGATAGGAGTGGAATGAGTTGGTCTTGTTTGTGCCTGGGGTACAAGCGGGGCATGTGTTTTGGGGTACCTAGCTGGGATACATTGATTCATGAATCGTCATTTCTTTTGAGACGGTACCGACTTGGCTATGGTCTAGCACCATAGTAAGAACTAGAATATGAAAGATGGTAAAATGGTTCTGATTGCTTATCACATGATTAGAAGTAGCATAAATGCTTACCTAGAGTGGGTAGCTAATCAACTAAAAATAACTGCTAAAACTTGAATATAAGGATGCACTATTAGTAATGCTTCCTGCAAATGCAATAAACCAGCAAGCCAAATAAGCCTTGTATATCCTTGGAGTCTTTTATTTTCCTCCTATCGGGTAAGTCTTGACTACAATTGAGTACTCAGGGTTTCATTCCCCCTGTTGCAGGTGACAGGTGGATGCTAGAGCTGACTCTTGTATGTGAAAACCTTCTGGTGGGCTCAGAAAGGATTCCCTTCATGCTGCGATCATAGTGTTAATTTATAACCCTCACTAAAGGTTTTTATAAGAAAATATGTAAAATCTGCTAGCATCTCTTGTATATAAATGTCCACTATATTAATACTTCACCATGTCATTAAATTAATCTTTATTTCTGCTATAACTCTGATCATATGTTTATTTTTTGCTGCAAGATAAAACTTATGAACTTGAAATGTATAAACTTGTTTACATGTAAACTGTTTTAATCTCGCTGTTGCAATCAACTTATTTAAGTACCCTAATGTTGTAATAAAGTGATGTAAGAAATAGTTAAGAATATTGTAAGCTTTATTCTCTCATTTATGATCCTGACGGAGAATTATGGATTTTCGAGTTATCCTTTGGGGTGTGCTCGATGGAACAACATGATTTAGTGCACTCTCTTAGATACTTTGTGTCTAATGGAAGACAAGTACTCTTAGGAGAACATTAAATTCGATGGTTCTACCACATGTAGGCGCCTGTCCTTCTCCCCATCACCATTCCCACCAGAGGAGGCCCCCGGCTCGCCTGACTACACCCCATTTTCTGCCCTCTGGAGCAAGGTGGCTGATCTGAATGAGGAGGCGACAGTGCTTGGCTATAACAATGTAGTGCACTTCGGTCCTGGAGTGCAGTTATCTCAGGAGGTTGGGGGTCAGCTAAGGGAGACAACAATCACTGAGCAGGTGGCAGACATGATACTTGAGGAGCGTAGGAACAACATTATAGAGAGCATCTTTGTGCTATGTGAGCAGCCGCTGCTAGAGGCGCCTGAGACCAGCAAGGCCAAGGGAAAGGCTGGGCCGAGCAAGACTGCAAGGAAGGAGCTGACCAGGAGGAGCACCAGGCAGCAGGTGCTGACCAACTCGGTGCTAGTCTCCAAGAGGGCCACCCACCGCCTCATCAAGGCCTTCAAGGTGGTTGGCCCAGCGAAGCCAGTTGGGGAGTAGGCTATGGAGGCGTACATCAGGTCCTATGATGCACCGATGATGGATCAGCGTATCAAGGCAGTGCTCTCAAACATGCCATTGGCACGGTATTCATTAAGCAGAAGAAGAATTTTATAAATTAAATTGGGACGGTAATTTTTTATTACCGAGCCAAACACTGACAGAGATCACACAGTTGTGATTTACAAAAGGAAATACTTAGCGACCAAGAGAAGGATCAAGCATAGGGACAAAACCCAGGAGACCCTGAGCTCAGCGGCTAGTGCTCGAAGCCAGTAAGGTTCAGCTCCATGGCAATCGGATCGAAGTCTAGAGCGAAGAGCGCCTAAAGGGCCTCTAGTTTGGAGGGCGACAACAGCGCAATGAAGAGGGCCTTGATACTGTCCAAAGCCATAGGGTCCAGATCGTGCGACATATCTATGATCCCTAGCTTTTGCTTGAGCACATTTTGTGCTTGGACAGTTGGGTTGGAGGCCTTGGTCTTAGCTGCTAGCCTCCCACTCCGACGCGCTGACATCACCATTGAAGGTGTCCCGGACCTTCTCAGCCTTGGCTTGCTAAGCAATGGGGTCTCGAGCAGGATGCATACCCCCGCGCCTCCAATTGTGCCAATAGGGATTGCTCGGCCATCGATACGGGCGGCACCGTGTTGTCAGCGCTTGGATGGCCAACCAGCATTGGTGTAGCAGCAGCCGCCTAATCTGCAACACCGTGTTGTCCCACCCATGGTGGCATGACTTGCGGCATCTCCAGCTCAGACGACAATGTGGGCAAATCTGTCGTTAGGGAGGCGCCCGCCGGAGAAGTAGGGCACCAAGGCATTGTTGGTCCCGCTGGGTGGGTCGCGATGAGCGAGGCGGTGAGCTCCTGAAGCATCGGGTCAACCCACGTGGGAGACCCCGCACCCATGTAGGGCTCTAAGACTAGTAGGTCTGGCTTAGGAAAATCGACAGTAGCAGCGGCAGAGGCTTTGGCTGGCGTCGTCGGAGTGGCCCATGCCGACCTCCCGAGATGCCTTCGTCGTTGGTGTCACTGGCCACCGCTGGCAGGAACGACGCTGTCTGGCATGATCTCACCAGTGCCACGTGAAGCACCGTGGTCCGCCGGCCGAGCATTGTAGATGCTGGAGGTAGCACAGTCGGCTGCGGCAGTGGTTTTTGGTGCCGCATCGGTGTTGGTTGCCTCATCATGGATGGCTGCAGCATGGCCGAGGAAGTCAGTGCTATGTAGCACCGGCTATCTCCGGCGTCTTGTCTGCCGCCACCTCGTTCGTCGCCGCCGACACCGCCTTTGGTCGACAGACGCTGGAGCAGACGATGCAGGCGCGGCTGTACCCGCCTCCACCGGACCACCATGGGCGGGTGGCCGGGTGGCCGGGGTAAGGTCCCGAGCAAGCGGGCATGGCCAGCCGCCTATACCAGTAGCTTTAGGAGGCCTCCGCCGCTGGTCGAACATCGTAGTTGCTGGCACAAAGCAGGCGCAGCCGATGACCCACAGCGCCAACATCACTCGAGCTCCCTGAGCTGGCACGCTATGGCCACTTGTTATCATCGTTCACCATTGAACGAGCCCACTTGCATTCCCTGGCTAGGTGCTAGAACTCATGGCAGCACAGGCATCTCAGCGGCAGATAGTAGGTGGCAACCCTATGGGTGTATGACAGGCAGTTGAGGCACCTATCGCGTAGCACATCTAGGAGGCGGCTACGTCGATGACACTAGCCCCGGAGCTCATCAGGGAAGCATCAACCAACGACCTGCTGAACCTGACGATGGTGCTGTGAGGCTGCGACATCATGACAGGGCAGCACCTCTTGCCACCCATCACGATCCGGCGAGGACGCCCTTCGGTGGGCCAAGCCGCCTGTGTAGGAACCCATCCGCATCTGTCAGAGATGCCATGCGCGGTGGGTGCGACGAGGAGACTGCGGGGTGGGCCGGGCGCTGGGCATGACATGGTGGCACATCGGCGTCAGGTGCGATGGACCTGTGGCAAGAACCCAGCCGCTGGTGCACCAAAATCCACCCCACAGCCTGGGTCTCTGTCGCCAGAATGGAGCGATGAGTCCCACGACCGGCCACCGGCCTCGCGCGCCTTGGTGGACGATGCCCACTCTAGGTACAACAACATCGGGCTATCACGTCAGCCGCCATGCCTGGGTTGGCCATGACGACCTCGCTGGGGCCTAGCGCGGCGTTGACAGTGGGAGGTGCACCCACCAAGGTAGGCTGCGCCAACACCCCATGAGCAGCCTCGAGGTAGGGGGAGGGGGAGCGCTCGTCCTCATCGTCAGTGAGGGAGATCTCACCCCATCGCATGGATTTGGACCTACCGGTGGAGGGGAAAGAAGGGGTGGCATCAGGGGAGAGAGGGGTCGGCTCCGGTTGCGGCGGAGCACCACAGGATCCCATGAGCGATGACCTGGAGGCACCACTAGTAGAGAAATGACATTTGATCCACTTCAAAATTTGGCTGTAGTCCCGGTATTTTTCGCGCCCGGGACTAGAGAAACCTTTAGTCCTGGTTGGTAGCTCCAACCAGGACTAAACGTCCCTGTCCAACGGCTACTACGCCAGGCTTTTGCTGGAGGGGACCTTTAGTCCTGGTTGGAGCTACCAACCGGGACTAAAGGTTCACTTTTACTCCCGGTTTGTACCTCCAACCGGGAGTAAAAGTCTACTCCCGGCTGGAGGCTCCGTCCGGGACTAGAAAGGGACATTTAGTCTCGGTTTCTGTCTACAACTAGGACTAAAGGTCCCCTCCTATATACCCCTTGTTCCTCCCCAAGCCTGAGCCACTTCGAGCTCAGTGTTCTTTTTTCATCGCCGGCCTCTCTTCTTCCTCATCACCGGTGATCACAAGATTTCTTCCATTCCTCCATCGATTCTTCGGTTCTAAAGGTTACCAACTTTATACTCTCATATTTCATCAGTAGCTTATTTCATTTTGTGGACTAGATATATGTGGTTTTTTATGGTTGATTTTTTTTATTTGTAAGCCATTTAAGCTCAAAATCATTTTAAAGTTTGCATATTTGTATGAAGGAAGGTTAAAGTAGTTATTCAAAACTAGTGTTGAGCTTTCATTTCTAGCATGCATAGCCCACTTCATGCTTTAGAGATATAGAGAATTTTAGAGTTTTTTAATGTTATTTGTTTATAAAATGAGAAATTTATATTATATTAAAAATGAGTATAGAGAGTAGATGGTAACTGCTTCCGGGTCCTCAGCCTCTCATCGGGTTACAAAGCGACTGAGGCCGGACCTCCCTCTCATTGTATGCGGCAAGTGTGAGGAGAAGATTGTGATGGAGTACCGGGTGAGGAAGGAGTGTCCCAACAAAGGTCGTATCTTCTATAAGTGTCTGGATCGCAATGTGAGTTATTTTGTCGCATTTGATGATTATGGTTAATTTATACTTATTTTCATGATGATTGTGATTAAAGTTCTAATTTTTTGTTTTAATTTTAGTGGGATGGCACTGGATGTTCAGGCTGGTACTGGGAGGAAGAGTATGTTGAACACGTGCAAAACTCTCTTGCACAGGCGGTTACGGCGGCTGATGAGGCAGTGATCCTACGGAAGAAGCCCATAGATGTTGAACAAACGCATGATCTGTCTGTTTTAGTTAGGATTGGTCGTGAAATCCTTATGTTGCTGAAGTGCATTTTAGCTTTAGTTTTTTTTAATGATAGTTGGGATTGTCTATATTGTAGCAAGACTTTCATAAATTAATAGCTTGTGTGGTGGCATGCATGTCGTATAATTAACTAATTATGTTCTAGGTTTTAATATGGTATGTATGTCATATAATACAGATGAGACGGTATTGGATGTGCAATGCTGATCGCTGCTCCCAAGAGTTCATTGAGGGCGTGCATTCTTTCTTACGTGTGGTCGAGGCAAACAAATGCGATGGTTTCATGTGCTGCCCATGTGCCATATGTAAGAATTTGAAGGAATATGCTAGCTCAAGGAGTCTTCATTCACACTTGTTGAAGTCGGGTTTCATGCCAAACTATATTTATTGGAGGAAGCACGGAGAAACCGGAGTTGTAATGGAAGAAGGTGAAGAAGAACAATAGGACGATGATGACATTATTGCTGAATATGGGGCCTTCAATGATACTGCAATGGAGGAAGCTGAAGAAGAGGTAGGGGCAGAAGATGAGCCCGCTGATGATCTTGGTCAGGCCATTCATGATGCACAAAGAGAATGCAAAAGTGAAAAGGAGAAGATCAAGTTCGAGCGCATGCTAGAGGATCACAAGAAATTGCTATACCCAACTTGTGATGCGGGGCAAAAAAAGTTGGGTACCACACTGGAATTGCTGCAATGGAAGGCAAAGAATGGTGTATCTGATAAGGGATTTGGGGAGTTACTGAAAATCCAAAAGAAGATGCTTCCGAAGGATAACGAATTGCCCGCCACTACGTACAAAGCAAAACAGATAGTCTGCCCTTTGGGATTAGAAATCCAGAAGATACATGCATGTCCTAATGACTACATCCTCTATCGTGGCGAGGAGTACGAGAAGTTAGATGCATGCCTGGTATGTCATGCATCGTGGTATAAGATCAGGTGAGATGACCCTGGTGATGTTGAGGGCGAACGTCCCACGAAGAAAATCCCTGCCAAGATTATGTGGTATGCTCCTATAATACCACGCTTGAAACATATGTTCAGAAACAAAGACCATGCAAAGTTGTTGCGATGGCACAAAGAAGACCATAAGGTAGACAATATGTTGAGACACCCTGCTGATGGGTCCCAGTGGAGAGCAATCGATAGAGAATTCTCAGAGTTTGCAAATGACGCAAGAAACTTAAGGTTTGCTTTAAGTACGGATGGTATGAATCCTTTTGGGGAGCAGAGCAGTAGTTATAGCACTTGGCCTGTTACTCTATGTATCTACAACCTTCCTCCCTGGTTATGCATGAAGCGTAAGTTTATTATGATGCCAGTGCTCATCCAAGGCCCAAGGCAACCTAGCAACGACATCGATGTGTACCTAAGGCCACTAGTTGAAGAACTTCTACTTTTGTGGAACAGACCAGGTGTACGTGTGTGGGATGAGCACAAACAGGAGCACTTTGACCTACGAGCATTGTTGTTTGTAACAATCAATGATTGGCCTGCTCTAAGTAATCTTTCAGGACAATCAAACAAGGGATATAATGCGTGCACGCACTGTTTCGATGACATTAAAGGTATATTCTTGAAAAAATGTCGAAAGGTCGTGTACCTTGTCCATCGTCGATTTCTTCCTGCGAATCACCCCCTAAGAAAGAAAGGCAAGCATTTTAAAGGTAAGGCAGACCACCAGACCAAGCCAGGCAACCGAACTAGTGAGGATGTACTCAATATGGTCAAGGATGTGAAAGTAGTATTTGGAAAGGCACATGGCAGCGAACATGTTTCGAACGACGCCGACGGTCACACACCCATGTGGAAGAAGTCAATATTTTAGGAGCTACCCTATTGGCAAGTCCTAGAGGTCCGTAGCGTGATCGACGTGATGCACCTGACAAAGAATCTTTGTGTGAACCTGCTAGGCTTCATGGGTGTGTATGGGAAGCCTAATGACACACTTGAAGCACGATAGGACCTACGGTGTTTGAAAGAACGAGACAACCTGCATCCAGAGAAGACAGATGATGGACGCCATTACTTAAGTCCTGCCAGCTACACTCTTAGCAAAGAAGAGAAGGAAAGCATGTTTGAATTCCTAGCAAGCATCAAGGTACCATCTGGATTCTCCTTGAATATAAAGGGTATAATAAATGTGCCAGAGAAGATATTCCTAAACTTAAAGTTCCATGACTGCCACGTGCTCATGACACAATTGCTTCCTGTTGCATTAAGAGGAATTCTACCTCTAAATGTACGTCTAGCCACCGTGAAGCTATGTGCATTCCTAAATGCAATTTCTCAGAAGGCAATCGATCCAATGGATCTAGCTAAACTACAGAATGATGTGGTTCAATGTCTTGTCAGCTTTGAGTTGGTGTTCCCTCCTTCCTTCTTTAATATCATGACACACCTCCTAGTTCACCTGGTCAAGGAGATTATCATTCTTGGTCCTGTGTTCCTGCACAACATGTTCCCCTTTGAGAGGTTCATGGGAGTCCTAAAGAAATATGTTCACAACTGTGTTTGACCAGAAGGAAGCATCGCTAAGGGCTATGGAACAGATGAGGTCATTGAGTTTTGTGTTGAATTTATTCCCAACATTGACCCGATTGGTGTTCCTGAATCATGACACGAGGGGGGACTAAGTGGAAAGGGGACACTAGGGAAGAAACCATATATTGGTATGCAGGACAATTATTTTAATAAAGCACACTACACAGTTCTGCAAAACTCCTCTTTGGTGGATCCGTATATCGAGACACATAAAGAGTTGCTCCGATCCGAGTTTCAAGGGAAGTCTAAAGCTTGGATTACGCGTCAGCACATGGAAACTTTCAACGACTGGTTGCGAAAAGAATGTCAGGGTGATGAGAGTATTGATGAGCAACTTTATTTGTTGGCTAGGCAGCCATCGTGGCATAATCTCACATACAAAGGGTACGAGATAAATGGGAATACATTTTACACAGTAGCCTAAGATAAAAGGACCACCAACCAAAACAGTGGTGTCCGCATAGATGCCACTGACCCTAATGGAAATAAGCAAACATATTATGGCCGCATAGAGGAGATATGTGAACTAAACTATGCACCTACTTTTAAGGTACCTTTGTTCAAGTGCCAATGGGTAAAGGCGACTAGAGGCGGGGTAGCAGTCGACAACCAGTATAGAATGATAACCGTGGACCTCAATAATATTGGGTACAAAGACGAACCGTTCGTCCTTGCCAATGATGTGAATTAGGTGTTCTATGTCAAGGACATGGCTACAAAATCGAAGAGATGGAAAAACAACAACGACCCAATCAATGAGCTAAAGCGCCACATAGTTCTTTCAGGGAGAAGAAACATCGTTGGAATTGAAGACAAGTCAGACATATCAGAAGATTATGAAAAGGATGACTGAATTCCACCCTTCACAGTGAACGAAGACCCAAGCATCCAGCTAAATGATGAGGACACTCCATGGTTACGGCGCGATCATAACCAAGGGATATATGTTAAGAAGAAGTTCACTACTGTGCCCGCTTGATATATATAGTGATGTATTAGACCTATTATGTAATAATTGTGACTTCAGATTTTATTGTCGTGTTTTCATATTTTCTACGGTTTAAATGAATTTTCTGCTAGACGGTGGATTTCCCGTGGAGAATGTGTGATGAAAAACCAAATGATGAATGTTAATAAGATGTGAAAACTAATTTCCTGTCGAAAAACAATAGTTTTAATGATTTTAATTAAGTAGTATATTTTTGCATGGTGTAAATTGTAATTATTATTTACACTATGTCAAATATTTATACAGTAAAACAAAAGAGTTTAGTTTACAATTTTTTGTTGCGTATAATAATGCAAAACCAAGTCCAAGAATTTTTTTATAATTTTTTTGGATAATATTTTATTTATTAGGCAATTAATAACTCTCTGCATATTTATATAAAAGAAATATATAAAAAAGGAAAAAAAAACTTATGGTAATTGGAGAAAGCCAACTGCAGCTCCCCCTTTACTCCCGGGTGGATCAACCACCCAGGACTAAAGGTGGAGCTTTAATCCCGGGTGTATCCACTAGCCAGGACAGATCCCCCTTTACTTCCGGGTAGATCAACCACCCGGGACTAAAGGTAGAGCTGCAGTTTTCACGGCCCGCCCAAATGCCCTTTACTTTCAGGTCGTGGGTACACCCGGGACTAAAGCTTAGACCTTTAGTCCCGGTTCTAATAATAGCCCGGGACTAAAGATTCTTTAGTCCCGGTTGGTATCTTCAACCGGGACTAAAGGTATCCCTTTATAAACCATGCCCTAGTTCTCTTCCTCTCTGTCTCCACCACGCCGTCGCCTCATCTTCTCCACCAGATCGATCTAGCAGTGCCGCCGCTCCCAGGCGACCACCCTAGCCTCGCCTCGTCAGCGCGCCTCTTCTCCGGCCGGCCAGCGCGCCTCGCTCGTCCTCGCTGGAGCGCGCGCCGTCCTCGTCCTCGGCCCTCACCTCGCTCGTGCTCACCGGAGCGCGCCGAGCCTTCACCGCGCTGCCTCACCGGAGCTCGCCCGAGCCTTCCCCCCGCGCGCTGCCTCACCGGAGGGCGGCCGAGCCTTCCCTGCGCTGCCTCACCGGAGCTCGCCCGAGCCTTCCCCGCGCGCGCTGCCTCACCGGAGCGCAGCCGAGCCTTGTAATTAGTTTCTCTTGTATGTGCCTGTCAGTAGCATTGTATGTTTGAGCGTGTTTGAGTTTCTGTAAAACGCGATGTGCGGGAAAGCGGAGAACTCGAGCTGCCGACTCCACGCGGCTGCGGTGCCCGGCGGTGCGGCTCGTTTCCATCAGGAGCGCCAGGCAGGCGTCAGTCGTCGTTCAGCTCTGCCGGTCATGGTTTTGCGGTTGCGTTGCTGTCTTGTGCACTTCGTTCGTAGAATCGGAGCCCGAACAGTTGCATTCTTAGTTCGTGTTGTTTTTTAAAGAACAGTATAAACGTAGACAACTATATGTATGTAACTGCACACGTCCGATGAATAAGTGCATTGAAACCATATCTTAGTACCTCCAAGGTGCTAAGCTAACATATCTTAAAATTAACGAAAGAACCAAAGTTATCTTGTTGTTGGGTATGTTGTTTACCATTAAAAAATAATTAACCACAAATACTAGCATTCATGCTGAGACTCAAACTATATGGACATGTTTCACCACAAAGATTCTGACCAATTGAACTATGACCTGGTATTTTTGAGCCTGCGTGATAGGTTGTTCATTTTGTTAACAACCTAAACTCCTAAAGCCTAATATTTGGCTTGTATAACACCATACAGTTCTAATTTATAATACGTAGCAAATATAGAACACATATTAGAACACATATGTAGCAAATATAGAACACATATTTGAACACATATTTGAGGCAAGGGTCAGGATGCTGATCAGTGATGCCTGCTTCAGTCTGACCACTTTCTACGGTCCGGCAAATGATAGGAGGAAAGACGAATTCCTCCAGGAAATGATTTCCAGCAAACCTCCAGCAGGGACCCCTTGGCTCATCATGGGGGATTTCAACCTGATCTACAAGGCTAGTGACAAAAATAATCTAAACCTCAACCGTAGGCTGATGGGCAAGTTCAGAGCGGCGTTGGATGATTGTGAATTAATGGAAATCTGCCTCCAAAACCGGAAATTTACGTGGTCCAATGAAAGGGAGAATCCAACGTTGGTGCGCCTCGACAGAGCATTCTCTAACACCGACTAGGAGCTCCTGTTCCCTAACTTTGCTCTACATGCCTTGTCGACCGGTGTTTCTGATCACACTCTGATACTCCTCACCCGTCAGGACACCGTGCCAAGAAAAGCGAGCTTCAGGTTTGAAGACCATTGGCTGCACACTGATGGTTTTAGCGAGGTGGTAGAGCAGGCTTGGTCCAAGCAGCAGTCAGGATCAGCGCTCACTGTCCTTAGGAAGAAGCTTACAGAGACAGCGCGGGCGCTGCGGCAGTGGAGTAAACCGTTGTTCAGCAAGGCGCGACTGCAGCTGCACATTGCGAACGAAGTCATCATGCGCTTAGAAATAGCGCAGGAGAGAAGGCATCTTTCTGACGGCAAGCTCGCGCTCAGAAAAGAACTCAAACTCAGGGTGCTTGGCCTGGCAGCAGTAGAGAGATCAAGGAGAAGGCAAGCGTCCAGATTCATTTGGTTGAAGGCGGGGGACGCCTGCACCAAGTTCTTCCACCTAAAGATGAGCACTAGAAGGTGAAGGAAATACATAGCATCTCTGAAGAGACACGACGGTACTCTGACATGGAACCATGGGGAGAAGGAAGCCGTACTGCATGGTTACTTCTCCAGTATTATGGATACGAGGGTGCAGCGGACAAGGAGTTTTAACTGGAACCGCCTGGCTATGAGCTGAATCCAAGAGATCCCGGGTATGGAACTGGATAGGCCATTCACTGAGGAGGAGGTGGAGCACGCCATCCGGTGCCTGCCAAGTGACAAGGCGCCGGGCCCGATGGGTTCACAAACAATTTCTACAAACGCTGCTGGGGAACCATCAAATTCGATATCCTAGCTGCCTTCCACAGCATGCACGTTCATCACTGCGGAGCCTTGGAGCACATCAACGGGGCTCAGCTGGTCCTCCTACCGAAGGCGGATGTGGCGTCAGAGCCGAAGGACTTTAGGCCTATTAGCTTCATTCATTCCTTCGCCAAGTTATTCACCAAGGTGCTCGCCATCAGGTTAGCCAATTACATTGATGGGCTAATTGCGCCGGCCCAAAGTGCTTTTATCAAGAAACGCTGCATCCAGGACAACTATGTCTATGTTCGGGGACTGGCCAGGCACTACCATCGTACTAAGACACCTGCATGTCTCATCAAATTGGACATTAGCAAAGCCTTCGACACTGTTTCATGGGAATATCTACTAGAAATGCTAGTGCGGAGAGGATTCAGCAACAGGTGGACAGGTGGTTAGCGGCGCTCTTCAGGTCGTCCTCTTCCGTAGTCATGTTAAATGGAAGCCCATGTCCAAAAATCAGCCACCTAAGGGGACTGCGGCAGGGTGATCCGCTGTCACCTTATCTGTTCATCCTTGCTATGGATGTCCTGAACCGGATCTTTGATATTGCCACTGAAGAGGGGAGGCAAACGCCTCTTAGAGGACGTCAGGCCAAAATGAGGCTATCCCTATATGGAGACGATGCCGTGATCTTTACAAACCCGAAAAGGGAGGACATCAGTTGTATCATGGAAATTATGGAGGCCTTTGGGGACGCTACTGGGCTGCGCATTAATATGACGAAGAGCACGGTGGCTATGATTAGATGTGCAGGCTTAGATATGGAGGAGGTGCTCAGGGAGTTCTCGGGCGCCAGGGTGAACTTCCCTATCCAATACCTAGGACTGCCTCTGAATCTAGGGAGGATACGAATGGTGCATCTCCAGTACATCCAAGATCGGGCAAAAGGTAAAATAGCTGGCTGGCAAGGGAAGTTGATCACCGTTGCTGGAAGAAAGGAGTTGATAAGGTCGGTGGTTACCTCGCTACCTGTATACCTGATTACAGCTATCAAACCTCCCAAAAAGTTCATAGAGGAACTAGACAAGCTCAGACGTCGTTTTCTCTGTGCCGGTGACGGACAGCTCACCGGAGGAAAGTGTAAGGTGGCATGGACGAAAGTGTGTACACCTACAGTAAATGGAGGACTGGGGATCAAGGATCTCGAGGCTTTTAGCCGATCGCTACGATTAAGATGGATGTGGTATGCCTGGGATGACAGGGACCGTCTTTGGAAGGGCCTGCAACTTCAAGCTGACAACGAAGACAGGCGCGTTTTCAGCGCCGCGACTAAGGTGGACCTTGGCAATGGATGCAAGGCTTCCTTCTGGACATCACGATGGCTAGACGGAGACGCCCCCGCAGACTTATTCCCTGAGTTGTTCAGACACAGCAAGAGAAAGAACCGCACTGTGGCGGAGGCGCTGACTGACAATACTTGGGTCAGGGATATCGACCATAATATGAGCCAACAAATTATCGCGGAGTACCTCCAACTTCGGGACAAATTACAATCTGGGGTCCTTGTGCAGTCGAAAGAAGATCGAATAATCTGGACTCATTCGTCGAATGGGGAATATTCAGCTAAGTCTGCATATGATCTGCATTTTCAGAACTTAGGTACATGCGATGCGCCCGAGTTTATATGGAAGACCAAGGCACCTCCAAAACGCAAGTTCTTCATATGGTTGCTTCTCCAGGACAGGATATGGACAGCAGCAAGGCTGCATGTGAGGCATTGGCCAAATGAATATTTCTGCCAGCTATGTATACGGAACCTGGAGACTGCAACTCACTTATTCGTCGAGTGTCCAGTGGTCAAAACGATATGGGAAAGGGTGGGGCTCTGGGTGAGAGCACCGTGCCTGCAGCCAGCAAATTGGGAAGACGCAGATAATGCCAAGGAGTGGTTTCTTCAGATGATGAACAGACTACCGTCAACAATGAAGGAGGGGCTGAGATCACTGATCGTGTTGACCATCTGGGAAGTGTGGCGTGAAAGAAACATCAGAGTTTTCAGGAAAGAATCCAGGCAAGTGCAGAAGATTATGGAATCCATATATGATGAAGCCAATACGTGGGCACATGCAGGAAACAAAGGGCTGCAACTTATATTGCCGGGGCAGAGCGACATCCAGTCTCATGTAGAGGATCAGCTAGCAATGGCAAATGGCCTACGCCCTGTTCGTTTGGGCTAGTTTGGCTTATAAGCTATGGCTGAAAGTACTGTTGGCTGGTTTGGTGTGAGAGAGAAATATTGTTCGTTGGCTAATAAGCTATGACTTATAAGCCAAATACCACAAAACGAACAGGCTAAGCCAGTTGTTTCTCCAACGTATGTAAATTAGTCCTCAGGCAAACCAGGGGTGGCTGGGACCTCACTTAGCTGAGCTCCGAGCATAAATGGGTGCTAGCGCAGCTTGTGCCTGAACTTTTACTGTAATTATTCTCTAATCTTATCAATGAAAGCCGGTAACGGATCTTTCGAAAAAAAAATGAATTTTGTTGTGTTTTGTTTGCTGAAGCCAGAACCAAAAAGAAGGCTGACACCATCAAAAGATCATTAACAGGTTGAAAGGCAAGTTGGATAATGCCTGTCCGAGAAAGAAACTTCAAACTATGTCATCCTCATCCCGGCCTTGCTTGGGGTAGAAACGAACTAAGGCCTTATGGGTTGCCTATGCTCGATTGGGGCCACTAGGGCTTTCATCTTGTGGTTGGTTAGCAAATGATCGAATTGTTGTGCTAAGCAGTTAAACTCGTCTGACCTTGAAGCATCAATTGACGAAGATAGATCTCAGGCCCTGTTTGGACCACGGTAATTATTTCCTGTTCCTGCATTTTTATGTGAAAATAAACTGATTCCTGTGAAATTCCTACGTAATTCCTGTGAAATTCCTGTGTTCCAAACATGCCGGCCTTTTCTCAATCTCTTCTTGTGCTAGTCGTATTGAGTTCTTCCCTGGTATTTTCTTCGCTCCTTTTGCTAATCTGCAACTTTTTTTGTTGGCTATCTTGCCACTATCTCAGTTCTGTGGGTATTTGTGTTTGCTCAACCATCTGATTTTCTAACAAGTTTGGTGGCGTTTGCAACAAAAAATCAAGTTTGGTGGCTTTTGCAACAAAGGTGGTGATGCCGATAAAGAGATATGCTTGATAAATTAGTTTTCCTTTTAATGAAGCACATATTAAGCATGTTCGAGGAAAAGAAAGATAAATTAGTTATGAGAAATGGACGAAATTGAACAAAAAGGGATTCAGAGGGGATGCAAGTGCCGTTGTGGATGAGCCGTCAAGTCCGCTCCTTGCCGCCGCAAACACACAAACCAAACGTGCGAACAAAGGGGACCGGCGATGTGGATGGGCTTGGGCTAGGCAGAGGCTGGAAACTGCAGACCCATAATAATTAAGAACATGATTAATCGGATAACTAGATGGACCGCTTTAAGATGCGTGCAATTTTAGAAAAGATGAGTACCCTAGCAGTTCTCTCTCAATAATTGAAGTTCTTAAATAAAAAAAGAATTGAAGTTCTTGTGAATGGCTATGTTGGCATAGCCTACTCTGTCTCTTGTATGCTTCTAGATCTATTGCGTGGTGGCATTGCCTCAACCTAAACCTCTTTGTGGAGTTGGTGAGGTCGTCACCATGCTACCACCATCCTCCTGCTCAATGAATTGCTCTTTTTTTCTTGTGCTTATACACCATCAATTCTTGCTCTTTTTTTTGTTGATGGGCGAACTAGAGGTGTGTTTGGTTCGCTGGACGCCCCTGGATGAAAGATAACGATGTATGGATGAATAGTATTTGTTTCGCGGGTGACTTAGATAGAAGTGACCACCAAAAGGGAATATTCCCCACTTAACATAATGAGCTCATCCACATTTTTTTGATCTTAGTTATTAGTAAATACATTTAGGCTCTTATTAGTATGTTATATTATTACTTAGTTATTCCGATGCAAAATTAGTTTTGTTAAGTGCTAATATGTTGATTAGTTCATGACTAGTGTGCCAATTACTAGTATTCATTTAGTCATTGCCCCTACATGTGACGTGATGAAAAGGCATAGTTTCTGAAAATGTAACCTGACATGTACTTTTATTAAAATATTAATTTTTCTGTTAAAATAAAAAATAATTTGCCAAGTATCTGTATTTATGAGTTTTATTTTTAATGTGACAACTTCTACCCATCTGCTCTGTAATCCCTCTCGCTGCTTGTAGTTGGGTTTTTCTTTTGAGAAGATCGCCATGGTTGTGCTTGGACTAGCGCAATCTGGTAATAGTAAATTTTAGTCATTTTGGATGACTCGGTCTGCCTCAATCGTCTGCTATGTTATGTATGCGCCGCCCGCATGGTGTATTCTGCCACGAGCTTTGAGAACAGAGACGACTTATCCTCCAGCAATTTGTTGGGCCTGTCGTGCTCGACGGCCAGGCCTGTAATGCAAGCAACAGCACAGCGTCATCACAATTCACAACATAAGACCCAAGGCATCAAATTACTCGGTAAGTACTAACTGCTGTCTGTGGCACTAACCATTGTCAAGGAGCAGCACCATGTCGCTGTCAAGAACGGACGAGATCCTGTGCGCTATCGTGATGACGGTCGTCTCTTTAAACTGCTGCCTCAGTGTTCTCTGGATCAAGTTGTCGGTTGCAGTATCCACTGAAGCGGTGGCTTCGTCCAGAACAAGAACGTTGCTCCGCTTCAGAATTACCCTACCAAGACACACGAGCTGGCGCTGGCCCACGCTCCAGTTCTCGCCATTCTCTATCACTGCAATCCAACCAAGAATATCAGTACCGTGTGCCTCCATTCTTTCATTTTGGCAAAACCAGCACTACGATCGAAAAACATGTGAAAGATACAAGGTGATGAGAAGAAAGAAAGAAAGTAGTAACTCTGAACTGCATGACTTGATGTAAGGATATATCAGATTCAGACCTGGTGAGTCAAGCTTCAGCTCCTGCTTCCTAACTTCATCCCCCAGCTGACAGCAATCCAAAGCCTGGAAATCAAGAGTAAAACATTGACATTTCAACTATTTTCTTTCCTTTTGAGACAATAAAATAGAATGTCATAGCAACTTAGGTAAAATTTGGGAGGTGAAACTACCTCCCAGATTTTATCATCAGAGTACTCCCCTAGGGGGTCAAGGTTGCTTCTGACAGTTCCGTCGAACATCGTCGGCTCTTGTGGAATGATGCTCAGTCTGGATCTCAGATCATGCAGTCCAATTGTGCAGATGTCGACGCCATCTATTAGTATCTGACCGACAGTAGGGTCCACAATACGGAAGAGGGACTGAATGAGGGTTGATTTGCCACTTCCTGTTCTTCCAACTATACCGGTCTTCATGCCACCCGGAAAAGTAACTGTAAGGCCCTTCAGAACAAACGGCAACTGCGGTGCATATTTCACCTGCAACAAACCAAAAAAAAAAATCTAGTATTGCTTTGCATCACACTAATTTCTTAGAACACTATTCTAGTACAGAGAAAAAAAGGATAGAACATGAGGGTAAAAGGATGAGGGATTTACATGGAGATTATGAAGCTGAATTTCTCCATTAGATGGCCAGTTATGAGCCAACTTATTTTCTGACATGACAAGCGGGGGTTCTGTAGGAATGCTTATGTACTGTAGAATTATCTCCACTGATATAATCTTGTTCTCCAAAGTGCACATACTCCAGACAACCTGTGCTTGCAACGTGTTCAGACTAAGCCCGTATGTGATAGCAAGACCAGCAATACCTGAAAGTCGCTCGTAATGTTGCTTAAGAACCCACATCAAATCCTATCCAGTTTACTGCCATCCATCCAGTACCAGTAGAACTAGAAACATTGTTCAAAATTAGCATGATATATACCTGGATCGATGAGACCGGTCGGTAGATTGATCAAAAAGATCAAAGAGAAGGCAAATACAAGAGATGACAGCACATCCAGACGAAAGCAAAGCCACTCCCTTGCTCCAGCGTTGTAGAATTTGGGTCGAGAGTAAGCATCTGTTAGACGACTGTTTATTGACACAAACTGATTTTCCTTGCGGAAGCTTCTAATGGTACTTGACCCTGCTACTGATTCTGCAAAGTGTTGTATGATAGGAGCATAACAAACTCCTACTAGCCTTTGCAGCTCCCTAGCCGTGTCAATGTAGTATCGCTGCAACAAGTTAAGTAAGATGACATGTGGGTGATCCTGCAGTTTATTTAACATGGAGGACGATAAGATAGGTAAAAAAAAAGTACCTGATACCAGACACAGGCAGCAAATACAGGGATGAAAACCACAAAGACCTGCCATGCAACCTGAGACATCACCACAATAATTCCGACAAGCTGAATGATGGAAAATGCAACAGTGCCCATCTGATCAGCAATGTTGGTGTCCACTTCACTTTGATCAGTTGAAGCCTGCAAGTTTTTTTTTTTTGAATACATGAATTAGCATAGTACAAGCAAATGAAATTGAACTAACAACATTTGATCCGAGTCCGACGAAGATGACTTGCCCTATTCAAGATGCGCCCGCTCGGAGTGGAATCGAAGAAAGACATAGGAGCTCTGAATATGGAGAAATGCATCTTGTTGAACAACAAAGTCGCTGTCTTGTACCCAGCTGTTGCAAGGAGCAGTGATCTTACGAGGATGCACAACGAGCTTCCAAGAGCCAGCGACACATAGACACTGAGCAGCGTCGGCATGCTCACCGGAGGCTCAACATCCTCTGACACCGGAGCAGCCCAAGCCATCCAGTAATTGCTCGCAATCTGAATTACTTGAAAAAGTATCTGTGCTAGCAACACCAAGGGTACAAGAGCACCCTTGTAAGCTAGCGTGAGGTACTTCCAGTAGACCCAGAACCCCACCCTGCCTTTCTCCCTTTCTTCCTCCTGCACCAGCTGCCCACTCCGAGCACCATTTCCTTCATCCTCGTTGGCTTCATGATTCTTCTCAGCTAATGACAGTGATCTGGACAGATTCGGCTTCTCTCTGCCACTGGGAGAGGAGGAGGATACATTGCCTCCATTCATGGCGTCGATCACATCCAATGTTGTTAGAGACTCCTTGTGGGCACCAACTAGCTCCATGAACTCTTCACCTGAACCCAGTATTTCGTCGTATTTTCCTGCTTGTGCTACTCTCCCATCTTTCATGACCTACATCACAAGCTATATTTATAAGAAGAGTCATAAGTTTTTATGGTAACAATCATACATTAAATCTTTACCAAGAAATTCTCACAAGAATGAGATCGGCGGCAGGTAGGAATTCAATCTGATGAGTGACATAAACCACTGTTTTTGAAGCCAAATCCGCAAGCAAGCATTCCTTCAAAACAAAAATCGTAAGTATCTAGCAATATGTTATGTCATCAAAAACTTCTTTGAACAAACATAAGTGATGAAGCATAACCATTTGAACAATCATGTACCTTAAAAAGGTGGGATCCGGTATGTGCATCGACTGCACTGAAAGGATCATCGAACAAGTAGATGTCGGCATCCTGATACAGAGCGCGCGCTATCTGAATCCTCTGCTTCTGGCCGCCACTAAGGTTGATGCCTCGCTCGCCAATGACTGTCTGGTCACCAAACGGCAGGATCTCCAAGTCTTTCTTCAGCGCGCATGACTCGAGGACCCTGTCGTACTTCTCTCTGTCCATCTCCTTGCCAAACAGTATGTTCTCCTGAATTTTGCCGCTCTGTATCCAAGCCGACTGGCTGACATACGCTGTTGTCCCACAGGTCCGGACCTCTCCCGATAACTTTGGAATCTCACCGAGAATGCAGGATAGCAAGCTGGATTTGCCGGAGCCAACCGTCCCACAGACCGCAACGCGCATGCCTGGCCTAGCTTGGAAGTTGAGGTCCTTCAGTGTTGGAACTTCAGGCGAGGCTTCCCATGAGAAGCACCCGTTGCTGACGCTGACGGCAAAGTCAGCAGAGCTGCCACGTGGAAGCCTCTGCACAGCATCACTGGGCAGCTCGTCCAGGCACAGGAACGATGCTATCCTGTCAAGAGACACCTTGGTCTTGATCACCATCGCGATAGTGCCAGGGAGTTCGTATATAGGT
The DNA here is from genome assembly GCF_019320115.1 of Miscanthus floridulus. Classification (NCBI taxonomy): domain Eukaryota; kingdom Viridiplantae; phylum Streptophyta; class Magnoliopsida; order Poales; family Poaceae; genus Miscanthus; species Miscanthus floridulus. Next base: position 190,606,085 of record NC_089580.1, read on the forward strand.
TCCTGCAGCACGCGGAACGTTGCCAGTGCAGACAGCAGCTTCCCTGTCTCCAAGGGGATCCCCATGAGCATGCACGCTCCGAAGGTCACCACGGAGACGAAGGTCGGGGTGCCCCAGAAGACGAAGGTCATGGTGGCCGACGTGTAGAGGTATCTCTTTAGCCAGTTCGCCTCTGTCTTCCTCAGCTCGATGACCTTGGACAGGAATCTCATCTCCCACCCCTGCAGCTTCAGGATCCTCATGCTGTAAAGGCTCTCTGACGTCGCCTTCATCCTCGCGTCCTTGCTGTCCATCAGCTTCTCCTGGAACCTCTCCTGCATTCTTCCCAGGGGCACGGTGGCGAGGCTGATGGCCACGGTGGCACCGAGCGCGGCGAGCGAGGCGAGCCCGAGGGTGGAGTACAGGATGAACATCGCCATGCCTGTTTGCAGCGGTACTTGCCAGACCTCGTGCAGGTACCACGAGAAGATGCCGACGCGGTCGGCGTCGACGCTGACGATGTTGATCATCTCTCCGCTCGTGCGGCTCCGCCTCGACTGGCTAGAGAGCGCGAGGCTCTTCTGGTACACGACGGCGACGAGCGCCGACCGCGCGCGTATCCCGGCCTGCTGCAGCCGGAAGAACAAGTGCCGCTGCGACAGGCACTCGAGCACCTTGGCCACGACGAAGGCGAGTACGAGAAGCTGCCCCTTGCCCGCGTACCTCTCGTCGCCGCTGAGGTACAGGTACTGCACCAGGGAGTCTATGAGGTACGGCCCGACGTAGGCGGCGACGCAGTAGACCAGCGTGTAGAACGCGGTCACCGCGACGTTCCACCATATGGTGCGCAGCAGGGCCTTGGTGAGCTTGAACGCGGTGACGACCTTCCGGCTCGACCTGCCGCCGTCTCCGTTGACGTCGCGAGTGAGCGCCTCAAGGTTGGCCTTGAAGGGCGGGAGGACGCCAGCAACGCTGTCGCCTGGTTCGAGGCCCGGGACATCCTCCAGGACCAGGGTCTTCCTGTGGCCCACGCCGAGCAGGGGCCCCATCCAAGAGAAGGTGAGCACGCTAAGAAAGCCGGCGCCAGTGAACAAGGATGCGTCGGCCGCGCTGCTGCTGTTGTCGTCGACGTCATCGGCCGCCTCGTGTGCGCCGTTAAGCAGAGGCTCCTGCTCCTCGGAAGCATGGCCGCGTCCTTCTCCCTCCTTCCTTCCGAGGAAGTACCCAGCTGATAGTAGAACCACTGCTGCAGTAACAGAGACTGCGTCGAGCGCCCACGACCGAGCGGGCACGAGGAACCCGTCCAGACTCGTCGCCGCGTGAACGCCGACTGCGACGACGGAGAGCAGCGTGAAGAGCGCCCACCAAAGCCTGAGCGGCGCGGGGAACCGCTCCTGGCGCCGCTGACGCCGCCCGAAATCGAACTGCAGGTACGCGGCGAGCAGCAGCCACGACACCGCGCGCGCGGCCGCGTCCACCCGTTCGGCGACCGCGTCGCGCGACCACCCGGCGCCGCTATCCGCGTACCAGGAGTAGGCGGCGAGGAGGACCTCGAACGCCGCCAGAGCCCACGTGGTGCAGACAGAGACCCCGTAGCAGTACCGGAACCGGCCAACGCCGCGGCTAGCATCTCCTCCGGTCACCTCCCCTTCCTTGGTTCGGTCGGCGGAGAGGCGGCGAAAGAGCAAGCGCCCCGCAACGACGAGCGCGAGGATAAGGTGGGCCGCGGCGCTCACGTCGTGGAGGAAGAAAATGAGGGATTCCTCCCAGTCCCAGTGCAGTGTTGCCGCCATCGCTGTCGCGGAGGTCAGTGATGGCTGGATAGCTGAGGACTTATACAGGCGACAAGCGCGGTGGCGCTGGCGCATCTTGGCGTCGGTCGTCGTGACAGCGACGCGGCCATGGCGATCAAAGGGATCGTGGCCTCGCGGGTGCCCGGTTCCTTCTTTGCCCCAGGAGCCAGGACTAGTGGACCACCGGACTACCATACGCTTACGGCATACCACACGACGACATGCTGAAATACTAAAGAATTGCTGTGAGTGACTTGGGACCATACATGGATCCATCGTTCTTCCGTCGCCGTGCTAGACTGACTCTCTTGGTCTCGTCACATTTCCAGCTATCCGAGAGCGACTGACTGACTGACTGAGGATTAGGGACCAAGGAATTGAACCGGTGGAGAAAAAAAAAAGATGGCACGTACTCTTCAATGATCATTTTTCCCATCAAAGATCATTTGAGTTTTGACAATAAGAGCTTTAATCTCAGAATGATCTTTGAAGGTCGCTTGACTTTTCCCAGCAATGAACGCAAATAAAACGAAAGGTGTCCTCCTTTTCAAATTATAAATCGCTTTGATTCTTTTGTTCATTCATTTTACTATGCATATAGATATAATATTATATCTAGATGCATGGTAAACAGTTGTATCAAAAAAGTTAAATCAACTTATAATTTAAAATAGATGGAGTAATAACTATCACTACTTGTGCCCAATGCAACTGCCCACCTTTCTTTGAATCTTCGACTTGTACAATTCAGGTCCCGTTCACTTCGCTGAAAAAACAAGCCGAAACATTGTTCTGACTGATTTGTTGTGAGAAAAAAACACTGTTTCGACTGAAAAAACAAACTAAAAATTACGGATTATTAGAAAACGAACAGAACCTCAAACTTCAAAGATATTGTCCCAAAATATTTGCTGCTGCCTTTTTGGACTCGTATCGGTGGCACCTCGGTTCACGACTTCCCATCGCCCCGGGCAAGGAGCTGTGGACATCGACCTTCCCTCCGTCCCTATCAGCACAGACTGCTAGCACCTTCCTGATCCTTCGCTGCAGGCAGGGGCGAAGCTGCCTATGCTATGGGGGGTTCCAATGCACCCACGGCAAAAGCAAAATTAAGTGCTAACAATCTCAAATTACCACACGTGCACCCCCCTCAGTCAAGGTTCATGCACCCCCCACTGCCCAACGTGTCGTGAAAGAGTTTTAGTAGACCAATGCCATTTCAAAGCCGTGGCATATAAGTTTACAATTACTGCTCGCTTGCTAATTGTCGGGTACCTTAGAACAGGGTACCCCGAGCGAACAATCAAAGGGGTCGCTAAAGTCCCATCGATAACAAAGCTAGAAGGTAAGCCGTGGGCCCCTCACCCGTCACGACCGGGCCCACTGAGCCCTCCGCCTCGCCTCGAGCCTCGCACGGGAGGTTTCGGCGTCCTGACGCAATCTCTGCCCCGCGCGAGGCTCTCCACGGGAGGCCTCGGCAGGGAACACAATCTCCGCCTCGCGCGAGGCTCTCCACGGAGGGCCTCGGCAGGGGATGCATTCTCCGTATCGCGCGAGGCTCCGCTCTCCGTCTCGCGCAAGGCCTCATTCTCCGTATCGCGCGAGACCAGCTTACCCATAGTCCGTCGCCCCCGCCTCGACCGACCCTCCCGACAGCGCGCCATGTCTCATTAATATTTCAACCACTCCCGCAATCTCAGCCGGACGATGGTTCGACGCCACAGAATGGCCGACGGGACCAAACATCGCATCAACGCCATACCGGCCGGGACAGGGCACGGCGGGGATTACCGGCCACTGTGTTCTGACGCTGTGCCCACGATCAGCGCCCACACTGCACTATGCCCCGCGATCCCCACCTCGAAAACAACGCGACATGGACAACTTGCCCCAGGTTATCACCGCCTCCAAGCCGGCACACCAGATCAGCCGCCCACTCGGGGCCTCGGCACTGTGCGCCAAGGTCTCGGCTATCTCGGGGTTTGTGCCCGCCGAGACCCCCCACTGTGGTGCAGCCTCGGCACCGACCAAGCCTCGGCCTCGCGCAGAGTCCGTCCACAGCGGCTTGCACGTCCACCGCCGCACCCACTCCGAGGCAGTCCTAGGACTCTCACGACGCACAGGACCGGATGGGACTGGCACGCCGCCCTAGTGCTCCAAGGACGGACCACTCCGACGGCCATGTCGCCACAGGAAAAGGCCACAGGGCTCGGACATGCCGCCCCTGTTGGCACGACGCCGCATAGTTAACACATGTACTGTCCTTGTCCTCCCTTCAGCTATAAAAGGAGAGGACTTGAGCCACTTAGAGGGGAGAGGGAGAAGAGCACCATGTAACACACACACGCACACGCACACGCACACATCCTAGCCGCCTGAGAGCAACGTCTCAGACGACCCACACGACACATTGCCGAGACCTGGGACTAGCTCCCTCTCTCTCCTAGCTTGTAACCCCCTACTACGAGCACTTCGGTGCAAGGAATACAAGATCGGACTCTCAGACTGGACGTAGGGCGTCGATTGCCTGAACCAGTATAAACCTTGTGTCTCTTTGCATCACCATCCGGGATTAGGGGCACGCAGTTCTAATTTACTGGTTGGTTGAGGACCCCCCAGTCCGAAACACCGACAGTTGGCGTGCCAGGTAGGGGGCTCTGCGTGTCGGTTTCATCATCCCAGCAGGTCTCGGATGGCAGACCCCGTACGACCATTGTGTCTCGGCACGGTGGTTTGGTTTGGGAGCCTAGAGTTCATGTCCCTAGGGCATGAGTACGACATGGTACTCCTCACTCCTCAAGCCCCACCAACCAACGATGAAGTCACGCACCATCAGCCCAGGCGCAGGCGGCACCCGAGTAGCCGCTCTCGCCGCGCTCGCCAGGCACGACGCGAGCAAGACCACCCCGACGCTACGCGAATCTGGGGTGGCACGCCGCTCCCCGCCGATATCCTATGACCAGCTGTTGGCGCAGGGTCCCTGGTTGGGGACCTATCTAGCCTGAGCTTGGACAAAGGAAAATCACCGGTGGCACGCGGTGATACCCAGTCGTCAAGATCCGCTCCACCACTCCCTGAGGAGCCGATCCCGGCGGAGCAGAGTCAGGCGACGGCACCATCCCCATACCCCTTTGGGTTGAGAAATGCCATCGCCTCTCACGCCTACGCTTACACTGCCGCTCACGAGGATCCCTCGGAACACCGCCAGCGCTTCGCCCTCGACTTCGACACCACCGAGTCGACCCACGCCTACGCCGATCCCTCGGAGGAGGATGAGGCATGGGCTGGGGCGGATTTCTCTGGACTCCGTGACCCTGAAACCATGCGCCGCTTCTTGACCGCAAGCGACTACTACTTTGGCTACTCTGACTCCGACGATGAAGGTGCTTACGACCCCACTCACGAGTGTTTCCACATCAGGCTTGGGATGCCAAGGGCGGGCGAGGAGGACGAGGGGGCAGGTAGCCGTTCCCCGCTTCGCCCAGGTGCGGGCGCCGCCACACCTCCACGCATTGTCCTGCCGGCCGCACGAAATGAGAGCGTCGCCCTTGCGTGACCTCAGCGCTCAGACCTAGAATAGCTCCGTGAGCTCCAGGCCAAGGTCGAACAAGACCAACTCCTTCTGCAGCAGCTTCGAGACTCTCTCGAACAGGAACAGCGAGGTCACGGCGAAGGCGGGGGAGCCCGACGGAGGGCCCGCGATGTGCATCACCGCATCCACGACGACAAAGGGAGTGAGCAACCCCCAGTCTTCAATCGCGCTAGCCAAAACATCGTGGCTGCGGCAATGCTGGTCTGCGCAATGCCCGAGCCTTCTACCACAGAGGGGCGGCGGGTCCGCGGCGAGCTCCGGGATCTCCTAGAGACCGCCGCGGTTCAGCAGGCCGAGAGTTTCGCCTCCTGACGGCACGGGGGCGCCTCGAACCTGCCCACGGCACCGCCTCGGCAGGACAGGGAAGCCCCGGCTCGTCCCGAGCCCGACCGAGCGTCGATAGCCCACAGGGTCCCCGTGCTGCTGGACCGCCTCGGCAATCGACGCGAGGTATAGGGAGACCATGAGGTGGTCAGCAGGCGACGATGCCACAACAACGAGGGGCCCGCTCGGGGCTACCACCCACACCGAGGCGGTCGCTACGACAGCGGGGAGGACCGTAGTCCTTTCCCTGAACCGCCAGGCTCTCGGGTCTTCAGCAGGGCCATCCGCGCTGCTCTTTTCCCCGCCCGGTTTTGGCAACTAGCCAATCTCACGAAGTACAGCGGCGAGACCAACCCTGAACTCTGGCTTGCCGATTACTGCCTGGCCTGCCAGCTAGGTGGCGCGAACGATGACCTGCTCATCATCCGCAACCTCCCCTTGCTCTTGTCGGACTCAGCGCGAGCCTAGCTCGAGCACCTTCCTCCCTCACAAATCCACGACTGGCGTGACTTGGTTAGGATCTTCATCGGGAACTTCTAGGGCACATACGTACGCCCTGGGAACTCCTAGGATCTTAAGAGCTGCCGCTAGAAGCCGGACGAGTCTCTCCGAGACTTCATCCGGCGCTTCTCCAAACAGTGCACCGAGTTGCCCAGCGTCGGCGACTCGAAGATCGTCTAGGCTTTCCTCTCCGGCACTACCTGCCGAGACCTGGTTCGAGAGTTAGGGCAGAACGTACCGCGCTCTGCTGCCGCGCTCCTCGACATCGCCACTAGCTTCGCCTTGGGTGAAGAGGCTGTTGGAGCCATCTTCCCCGACAGCGACACCAAGGGTAAGCGAAGGGACGAGGCCCCCGAGGCCTCAGCCTCCCACCTCCCTAAGAGAAAGAAAAAGGGGCGCCTGGGGAAGCAGGAGGTCCTGGAGGCTGATCTGGTCACAGCCGCAGAACGCAAGAACCCCCGAGGCTTCAAAGGCCCTAGGCCTTTCGACGACTTGCTCAAGAAACCCTGCCCTTACCACCAGGGCTCGGTCAAGCACGCTCTCGAGGATTGCTCCATGCTGCGGCGCTACTACGCTAGGCTTGGGCTCCCCGACGACGATGTCAAGCAAAAGGGCGCCAGCGATCGAGATGAGGACAAGGACGACGGTTTCCCCGAGGTACGCAACGCCTTCATGATCTTCGGCGGACCCTCAGCATGCCTTACGGCGCAGCAGCGCAAGAGGGAGCGCCGAGAAGTCTTCTCGATCAAGGTGGCCACCCCCTAGTACCTCGACTGGTCTCGGGAGGCGATCACCTTCGATCGAGACGACCACCTTGACCATGTACCGAATCCCGAGCAGTACCCACTGGTTATCGTCCCGATCATCGGCAACACCTGACTCTCCAAGGTGTTGATGGACGGAGGCAGCGGCCTCAACATCCTCTACGTCAATACCCTGGAGCTCTTGGAGATCGACCGGTCGAGGCTCCAAGGCGACGTCGCCCCCTTCCACGGCATCATGCCAAGGAAGCGCACGCGACCCATCGGACGCATCGACCTTCCCGTCTGTTTCGGCACTCCCTCGAACTACCGCAAGGAAGTCCTTACCTTCGAGGTAGTCGGATTCGGGGGAGCCTACCACGCCATCCTGGGGCGGCCGTGCTACGCCAAGTTCATGGCAGTCCCCAACTATACCTACCTCAAGCTCAAGATGCCAGGCCCCGGTGGTATCATCACGATTGAGTCCACGTACGAACATGCATACGACTACGACGTCGAGTGCATCAAGTACGCTGAGGCTCTTGCGGAGGCCGAGACCCTCATAGCCCACCTCGACCAACTCAGTGGCGAGGCGCCTGACTCCAAGCGTCGCACAGGGACATTTGAGCCCGCGAAGGCCATCAAACTCATCCCAGTCGACCCCGCCTGCCCCGACGACCGAGCGCTGAGGATCAGCGCCACCCTCGACATCAAATAGGAAGCTATGCTCATCGACTTCCTCCATGTGAATGCCAACATATTCGCATGGAGTCCCTCGGACATGCCGGGCATACCGAGGGAGGTCACCGAGCACGCCCTAGACATCCGGGCCGGGTCTAGACCGGCGAGGTAACGCCTGCGCCGCTTCGACGAGGAAAAGCTCAGGGTCATCGGAGAGGAGGTACAGAAACTCTTGGCGGCCGGGTTCATCAAGGAAGTGTCCCACCCAGAGTGGTTGGCTAACCCTGTGTTAGTCAAGAAGAAAAATAGGAAATGGAGGATGTGTGTAGACTACACCGGTTTGAACAAAGCCTGTCCAAAGGTCCCCTTCCCATTACCCCGAATCGATCAAATCGTTGATTCCACTGCAGGGTGCGAGACCCTGTCTTTCCTTGATGCGTATTCTGGTTACCATCAAATCAAGATGAAAGAGTCCGACCAGCTCGCGACTTCTTTCATCACACCATTTGGCATGTACTGCTACGTAACGATGCCCTTCGGCCTCAGAAACGCAGGTGCCATGTACCAGCGGTGCATGACCCAGGTCTTTGGCGACAACATTGGGCGGACCGTCGAGGCCTATGTGGACGACATTGTGGTCAAGACCAGAAAGGCTGAGGATCTCATTGACAACTTGAGGATAACCTTCAAATGCCTTAGAGAGAAGGGCATCAAGCTCAATCCCGAGAAGTGTGTATTCGGGGTCCCCCGAGGCATGCTCTTGGGGTTCATAGTCTCGGAACGCGGCATCGAAGCCAACCCGGAGAAGGTCTCAGCCATAACCGGCATGGGACCAATCAGAGACCTCAAGGGAGTATAGAGGGTCATGGGATGCCTTGCGGCCCTGAGCCACTTCATCTCGCGCCTCGGTGAAAAAGGTTTGCCTCTGTACCAACTCTTGAGAAAATCTAAGCATTTTTCTTGGACCCCCGAGGCCGAAGAGGCCCTCGACAGACTCAAGAGGCTGCTCACAAATCCTCCCGTCCTAGTACCCACGGTCAGGGACGAGGCCCTCTTACTCTACATCGCCGCAACGACCCAAGTGGTCAGCGCTGTCGTAGTGGTCAAGAGGCAAAAAGAGGGGCATGCTCTACCCACCCAACGTCCTGTTTATTTCATCAGCGAGGTGCTCTCCGAGACCAAAGCACGCTACCCTCACATCCAGAAGCTAATCTACGCCGTGGTCCTAGCCCAGCGCAAATTGCGTCACTACTTTGAGTCACACCCAATGACTGTGGTATCATCTTTCCCCCTGGGCGAGATAGTTCATAACTGGGAGGCCTCGGGCAGGATAGCCAAGTGGGCCATCGAGCTTATGGGGGAAACCTTGACCTTTGCACCTCGAAAAGCGATCAAGTCTCAGGTCTTGGTCAATTTCGTGGCTGAATGGACAGACACCCAATTGCCACTGGCTCAAACTCAGACGGAGTGCTAGACCCTGTACTTCGACGGATCCCTGATGAAAACCGGGGCAGGCACGGGTCTGCTGTTCATCTCGCCCCTCGGAGTACACATGCGCTACATGGTGCGGCTCCACTTCGCCGCCTCCAACAACATGGCAGAGTACGAGGCCCTCATCAATGGCTTACAAGTCACCATCGAACTTGGGGCACGGTGCCTCGACGTCTGAGGCGACTCGCGGCTCGTCATAGATCAAGTGATGAAGGAGTCGAATTGCCTCGACCCCAAAATGGAGGCTTACTGCAAGTTGGTACGACGCCTAGAAGACAAGTTCGATGGTCTCGAACTAAATCATGTCGCGCAGAAGTACAACGAGGCCGCCGACGAGCTAGCAAAGATGGCCTCGGCACGGGCCTCGGTCCCCCCGAACGTCTTCGCCAGAGACCTCCACAAACCTTCCATTAGCTACACAACAGAGGAGGGCCCACCTATGGAACCCATGGCAAAGCTCGACGCCCCCTCTGCTACCGAGACCCCCTCGACCGAGCCCGACGTCATGAAAGTCAACACCGAGCCTCCGTAGACTGATCATGACGCAGATTGGCGAATCCCGTTCCTCGATTGGCTCGATCGGGGGGACCTTCCTGGCGATAGAACTGAAGCACGACGGCTTGCGCGCCGATCCAAGACCTATGCCCTCTATAATGACGAATTGTACAGGCGAAGTCCCTCAGGTGTCCTCCAACGATGTATCACTACCGAGGCGGGCCAAGCCCTGCTTTGGGACTTACACGCAGGCGCCTGCGGGCACCATGCGGCGCCTCAGACGCTCGTAGGGAATGCTTTCCACCAAGGGTTCTACTGGCCGATGGTGGTCGCCGACGCTACCAAGCTAGTACGCTCCTGTGAAGGATGCTAGTACTATGCTCGATAGACACATCTCCCGGCCCTAGCCCATGCAAACCATCCCCATCACATGGCCGTTCGCCGTGTGGGGGCTCGACATGGTCGGGCCTCTACAAAAGGCCCCCGGGGGCTACACCCATCTACTGGTGTCAATCGACAAGTTCTCCAAATGGATCGAGGCTCGTCCAATCAATCGAATCAAATCCGAGCAGGCGGTGCTGTTCTTCACTAACATTATCCATAGGTTTGGGGTCCCCAACACCATCATCACCGACAATGGGATGCAGTTCACCGGCAAAAAGTTCCTGATGTTTTGCGACGACCACCACATCCGTGTGGCCTGGTTGGCCATAGGACACCCAAGGACCAACGGGCAAGTAGAGCGTGCCAACGGCATGATCCTACAAGGCCTCAAGCCAAAGATTCACAACTGGTTGAAAAAGTTTGGCAAGAAATGGCTCGCCGAACTCCCGTCGGTCATCTGGAGCCTAAGGAACACTCCAAGCCGACCCACGGGGTTCACGCCTTTTTTCCTGGTCTATGGGGCCGAGGCCATCCTCCCCACCGACTTGGAATATGGTTCCCTGAGGCTACAAGCCTATAACGAACAAAGTAACTGCACCACCCGAGAGGACGCCCTTGATCAACTAGAGGAAGCCCGAGACGTCACGCTACTACACTCGGCCAAATACCAGCAGAGCCTACGGCGCTATCAGGCCCGACGCATCCGAGGTTGAGACTTGAAGGTAGGTGACCTGGTGTTGAGGCCAGCATAGAGCAACAAGGGTCGCCACAAGCTGACCCCGCCATGGGAAGGACCGTACATCATCGCCCAAGTACTGAAGCCCGGGACCTACAAGCTGGCCAACGAGAAGGGCGAAGTCTTCACCAACGCTTGGAACATAGAACAGCTACGTCGCTTTTATCCCTAAACTTCCAAGCATTGTATATGTCATTTCTCAAAATACAATTAAAAAGCGTTCTTTAGTTGGTCTAATTTTTCGAGAAACCCCCCGAGCCCATCGTAGGTCTCGGCAGTACAGTAACACGACAAGGGAGACTCGGCTCTGCCTTGGCAGAACTAAGCCTCCCTTGGGGGCTAGATGGGGGACTCCCCCCTAGGTCCCACGCACCATTCTTTAGTTGTTTTTCACAAACATTCCTACGCCAAGACTCTAGCAGGCTCTGACAAATCAGTTGTAAAAACCCCTCGGACCAAGGTTTGTTTCCTAGGCAAGAGGCCGGTAGAGCTGCGAGACGGCCTATGCCTCTAGGCTACGGCACTCCCTCACTACCTCTCGCCCAAGGGACGGCTTAGGCCCCAAAGGGGTGTTTTGCAAACGAAATCTGATCAGAAGCAACAGAGGGCAGAGGCTCAGAAACATAAGAAAAACAACTAAGAAACACAAATACTTCAGAAATAGAGGCCTCGACAGCCACAAACGTTATGATACAAAAATAACTCCTGCTCTATTTTTACATAAGCCCCTGGGGCCCAGATCAAGGCTCAGGGCCTTCAACACCGGCGGGTGGTAGGGGAGGAACCACCTCCTCTTCAAAGAGCGTCACCAGCGCCGTGCCAGGGCCTTCCGCCGCCTCCATCAGCTTCGTGACCACCGCGTCAGCCTCCTCGTCATCATCAGGCAAGACATACCCATCACTGATGGCCGGGAGGTTGACGCCGACATAGTGAGAAGAGATGATGGCCAGCGCGCGCTTGACACCCATGTGCAGCGCTCCTCGGAGTCGCTCGCGCATCTGGTTGCTCAGTGCGGTCAAGCGGCTCCCTAGGGAGCTGCCTGACTAAACCCCTTCAACCTCCAGCGCCTCGCAGGCGGAAAGGGCAGCACGCTTCAGCGCCTCGTGCTCCCCGATCTCGGTCTCGAGCACCGTCTGCACCGCGCTGGAAGCCTCGGTGGCCCGAGTAACCTCCGCCTCTGACTCTGCACCACAGAAAATGGAATAAGGTCGAGCGAGGGAGAAAACAACCTAAGTTAGGAGCCGAAACCCGCGGAACTCACCCTTGGCCCTCTGCTCCCAGCGTCGGGTCTCAGCCTGACAGGCCTCGGTTTTCTCCTTCCAGCGCAGGGCCTCGGCCCTAGAAGCCTCGGCCTCCTCTTTCAAGTGCTGGGCCTCGACCCGAGAAGCCTCGGCTGCCCTAGAAGCTTCACTCCCCAGCTCTGCGTCACACAAGGGAGTTAGGGAGCGAACATAAGAAAAAGAAAACAAAATGAGGGGACTAAAACTCACCCTCGACCGTCCCCCTCCAAACCACAGCCTCGGTCCATGAGGCCTCAGCTGCAGCAAGGGCCTCATCCAAGGCACCTTTCGTCAGCTGGTGCGCCCTCTGTTCCGCCCCCAGCTGCCCCGTGAGATCCACGGCCGAGGCCATAGCTTCAACGACTTGGCCCCTGAAGGCATCCTGATCTCTGACCGCACGGGTGAGCTCCTCCTCCAACTCCTTCACCCGCGCCACCAAAGGGGTGAGCTGCATCTGGGCCATGGTCGCCTCGACCTTCGCGTTGGCACAACGAAGGTGGAGGTCCTCTACCTCCGCGCTCCACGCCGATAGGAGCTCGTTGGCGCCGGCAAGAAGGCCCTTCTACCGCTGAAGCTGGTCCCAGACGCCCTTCTCCCATCGGAGAAAGACCGACTTCCCAAGTAACCGGGTCTTGAGCTCCTGGGGAAGCAGAACGAGGGTCATTGAATGCAACAAAACCAGAAAAGGACAACATCGCGCGAGAAAGGAAAACACGAACCTGGGCGACTCCGGGCAGTTCATCGGCCACCACGGACAGGGTTGTCCGTAGCGACCGCTCCGCTAGCTGGCGGTATTGCTCAAAGGTGCCCCAGCGCCCACCCTCGGCTGCGTCCTCAAGGGCGAATAGAGGCTCCCCCTCAGGGTCGTCCCAGCTCCGCCACAGTACCCGCGGGTGATCCCACCCATGAGGCTCGAGCTGCGCCCGCACGAGGGCCGAGTTTCCCTCGTCCAAGACCGGTGCCGGCTGTTCCACGACACCGGCATCCTCGGCGTCGGCCACCTCCCGCGCCCGGGAAGTATCGTCGGAGGAGATCGGATAGACCTCTACCTCCCGGGCGCTCTCTCGCAACAACGGCGACCCCTGAACTAAGGGCGACACCGAGGCCTCTGCCGCCTTCATCTCCGCCTCCTGAACGGATGGCCCCGCCGCCATTGCGATGGCCTTGGTGATCTCGGGGGCTCCGGCCTCCGCAATTATGGCCTCGATGGCCTCGGGGGCTCCAGCCTCCGCCATCGTGGCCTCGGAGGACGCGGAAACACCGGCCGCAGCCACTGCGGTCTCGGCGGTCTTGGGCGCCCTGTCCTCCGTCACCTCAGCCTCGGAGACCCCGGGGGCCTCGGCAACCAAGGGCACGCCGGCCCCATCCGACTCATGAGCCTCGTCCCCGCGGGACGGAAGCGCTCCCTCCCTCGTCTGTGTAGGGGCCGCCTCGGCAGCCCCTCCTTGGGCGGCCGGCTCCTTCGGGTTGACCCTCGCTGACGCCGCGCCATGTTGGATAGCAGCTTGTGCCTCCGCCACACAGTGGGCGGAGGAGCCGGGGCTCGCCTTAAGCGCCTTAAGGGGCGCCAAGGGGAGCTCGTCCACAGGCTGCTTTCGACTAAGGAAAAATAACCTACAGGGTCAGCGCGAGACCAAAAAGGCAAACAGAATGTACTATGACCCTGCCAAAAATACACTTACCTTGAACGAGGCGGCAACCGCTTCGCCACGGCAAACCTCGTCCGCAATGGCGGAGGCGGCAGCAAAGGCGTCGCCTCCGTATCCATCGGCGTCGGTCGGTCCTCAATGGACCCTAGCGCCCCTTCAGTCCTCTGCGGGGGCGGTGGCGTCGTCTCCATCGCCACTCGCTCCACCACGGCCACCGAGCCCATTGGGCTGACGGTGCGTTTGCCCAACGCCCGCGCCTCGGGCGTGTCAGCCTCGGCCCCGGAGCGGGCGATCACTGGCCCTGGGTCCGCTTCTCCTCCTCCTCCTGGGAGTGCTGGGCTGCTCGCCGACGCCCCAGGCGCCACCTCCACTACGTTAGGAAGGTGGTCTAGGGGACCTCGCCCCATCTCGCCCTCGTCATCCCCGTCCGAGGCCTCCGTCGACAGCGACGTCGACGGGGATTCCTCCAATGGGAGACCATCCTTCCGTTGTTGGCGGCGGCGCTTATCCAGCTCCTCACGCGTGAGGATTTGTTTCGTGCGCTTCGCCGCCTTGGCGTCTTTCTGCTTTTCTACGCATCAGCATGCGTGCGGTTGATCGCCCGCCGCCTCGCGTCCTTAGGGACGGGCGGCGAAGAGGAGCGCACGTCCCTCATACCCTATAGGAACGACGGATGCGCATAAGGAAACAAGGGGTAAGGGGAGATTGAGGAGGCTCGAAGGCTACGGCGGCACATGACTTACCAGCGAGAGGAACCCCCGCGACGATCGCATCGCGATAGGGGTCAAATTGCCGCCCCTCAGCTTCGCCTCTACCGTCTCCCCCACCCAACGAAGAATTTCCTCATCGGAAAGGGCAGAGGAGGACATCAGGGTGCCCTCAATAGGCTCACCCGGCTTCATCTCGAACAGCCGCCGCCGCCGAGCCATAAGAGGCAGCACCCTCCGGTGGTGGAAGGTGGCCACAACCACGGCCACGGTGAGACTGTGGCCCTGTAGCCTCGCCAGCCCCTCCAGAAGCGGTTGCAGCTTGGGCTGGTCGTCCTTCGGGACGCTGTACTTCCATCTCTCTGGACAACTCTCCACAATCCGCCCAGTGTAGGGGGGAAGTCCTCCATCATCATTGCGGAGGTAGAACCAACTCGTGTACCACCCGCGATTGGAGGACGCGAGTTGGGCCGGGATATAGAGGTGCAGGCGGTCCTGACGCACTGGGAGAGTGCAGCCGCCGGCCCTCGTCGCCTTCCTCTTACCCGATGTGCCCATCGGCTTGGTAGTATGTCCCGCCCAGAATAGGTGGAGCCACAACTCCCAATGGGGAGCAATCCCCAAATACCCCTCGCAGACAGCAACAAAGATAGCCGCCTGAGCGATGGAGTTGGGATTGAAGTTGTGGAGCTCCACGCCGTAGTAGTGTGGGAGCGCCCGCATGAACCGGTCCGCCGGGATGCCGAGGCCGCGCTCGTGAAAGGAGACAAAGCTCACGATGTAGCCATCGTGAGGCCTTGGCTCCGGCTCGCCGTACGGAGCAATCCACTTTGGCCTGGTAGGGTCTGTCACCGGGTGGAGGAGTCCACCATCGACGAGCATCTAAAGCATCTCCTCAGTGACGTCCGACGGATCCCAGGATTCCGACCCGACAACGACGATGTCACTGGCCATGGGTGCGATGGAGGAATCGGGTGTGGCGGTGAGTTTTTTCTCTCCCTCCCACGCTCTCGCTTTTTTCTCACTTTCTCCCTAGGCTCGCTTTTCTCTCCTCTTCTTCCCGGCACCCGCTGCTCTAGCGACGGCTCGACGGAGGCGGTGCTAATGCAGGCAAGGTAAGACGAGGAGGGGTGAGACTCTTTGGGTATTTATGCAGGGAGGAGGGGAAATGAACGGGCGACGAAATCGGGAAGGTTTTCCCCCGTCCGGCGCAGTTAACCACGAGCCGATTTCACCGACCCACGTGCCCACGTCTCCTGCATTAAATGCGAGGACAGTTATGTCCCATCCACCATGTCACGCTCGGCCACTATGGCAGCAGGCGTCGTTTCGCCTCCCCATGAAACCGCCTCAAAAGGCGCGCCACCCGTTGCCGAGCCAATAGGGAAGATATTCCCCGCGGCCTATTCCTTTCGTATGAAGGAACCAGGCTCTGAGCCTATTACGATCCAGGGGTTCGAAGGCTGGGCCCCAAAGGGTTTCGACAGCCGCCCCAGGATAGCAGAGTCAGGGACGACCGCAAGCGAGCCTATACGGGGCCGAGGCCCAAGCAAGCGAAACGCTTGGGACACCCAAAGTCGTGTCCAAGACCGGTAGGAAAGTCTTTGAATGGGATCCCACCATAGGGAGGCACCGAGCCACCGAGGCCCAGCGAACGGCCTCGGCACCCACTAGAGAAATCCTCTGGTACTCTTGGAGTGTGTCTCTAGACCGCTAGCCATCCCCTAGTGAACGGGGTTCAGGCCTCCACTCGGACTACCCGATAACAGCTCACCGGAAGTGCCACCGCTCGTGCCCATCGAGGGTAGCGAGGCATATTCCACCCCTCCTTCTGAGCGAAAAGGAAGCGTGAGGGTCGCACAAAAAGTCAGGGGAACCCTCGACGGCCTTCTTGTTCTATGCAGAGGCTAGGGGGCTCTTCCTGCAACCTTGCCGAGACCCAGCGACCCTGGCTTGCACTCAAAGGGGCTCGGCAAAACAAACCCTCCTTCCGAGCGAAAAGGAAGCGTGAGGGTCATACAAAAAGACAGGGGAGCTCCTGACGGCCCTCTCACCCTGTGCAGAGGCTAGGGGGCTCTTCCTACAAATACATCGAGACCCCACAAACCCGGGCTCGTGCCCAAAAAGGGGCCTCGGCAAACAAACCCTCACGCGCGAGGGGCGTATAAAAAGCCAGGGGAACTCCCGACGGCCCTCTCGCTCCACGCAGAGGCTAGGGGCTCTTCCTGCAACCTTGTCGAGACCGGAAGGGGCTCAGCAAACAAACCCACCGTCCGAACGAAAAGGATAGGTGAGGGTCGGATGAAAAAGTTAGGGGACCCCCGACCGCCCTCTTGCTCCAGGCGGAGGCTCGGGGGCTCCTCTTGCACCCAAGACCAAGACAAATGGTCCAAGCCCACGCTAGAGGTTTCATTACAAAACATGATAAAGGGCACCGAGCCCGTTACGGTCCAAGGGTTCGAAGGCTGGGCTTCCAAGAGGTTTTGACAGCCGCCCCAGGGCAACAGAGTCAGGGATGGCTTTGGGGCAAGCCTACGAATGGCCGAGGCCTGAGCGAACAGTCGCTCGGGGCATCCCAAGTCGTGTTCGAGACCGGCAGGGAATTCTCCGAATGGGATCCCACCGTAGGGAGGCACCAAGCCACCGAGGCCCAGCGAATGGCCTCGGCACCCACTAGAGAAGCCCTCTGGTACTCTTGGAGTGCGTCTTCGGACCACTAGCCGTCCCCTAGCGAACGGGGTACGGGCCTCCACTCGGACTCACCCGATAATAGCTCACCGGAAGTGTCCACGCTCGTGCCCATCGAGGGTAGCCTGGCACATTCCACCCCTCCTTCCGAGCGAAAAGGAAGCGTGAGGGACGTAACCAAAGTTAGGGGGGCCCCTGACGGACCTCTCGCTCCATGCAGAGGCTAGAGGGCTTTTCCTGCAGCCTCGCTGAGACCCCTGCAACCTAAACTTGCGCTTATGGGCTCGGCAAATGCGATAAAAAACTACTCGCTTAAACGCGAAAACAAAAAAAGCCCCTGGAGGAGTAACTCCACTCCTCTAGGGCCTCGGGGGCTACACCCGGCGGGTGCGCTCGCGCGCACCCACCGGAACCTCAAGAAACAAAACCCAATTCCTACAGGAGCGGGTATAAACCAAGCATCGGCAAACCCTGAGGGAGAGTGCACGCACTCCCCCCGAGGCTTGGGGGCTACTGTCGGGTACCTTAGAACGGGGTACCCCGAGCGAACAATCAAAGGGGTCGCTAAAGTCCCATCGATAACAAAGCTAGAAGGTAAGCCGTGGGCCCCTCACCCTCCACGACCGGGCCCACCGAGCCCTCCGCCTCGCCTCGAGCCTCGCACGGGAGGTCTCGGCGTCCTGACGCAATCTCCGCCCCGCGTGAGGCTCTCCATGGGAGGCCTCGGCAGGGAACACAATCTCCGCCTCGTGCGAGGCTCTCCACAGAGGGCCTCGGCAGGGGATGCATTCTCCGTATCGTGCGAGGCTCCGCTCTCCATCTCGCGCAAGGCCTCATTCTTCGTATCACGCGAGACCAGCTTACCCATAGTTCGTCGCCCCCGCCTCGACCGACCCTCCTGACAACGCGTCATGTCTCATTAATATTTCAACCACTCCCGCAATCTCAGCCGGACGATGGTTCGACGCCACAGAATGGCCGACGGGACCCAACGTCGCATCAACGCCATATCGGCCGGGACAGGGCACGACGGGGATTACCGGCCATTGTGTTCTGACGCTGTGCCCACGATCAGCGCCCACACTACACTGTGCCCCGCGATCCCCGCCTCGAAAACAACGTGACATGGACAACTTGCCCCAGGTTATCACCGCCTCCAAGCCGGCGCACCAGATCAGCCGCCCACTCAGGGCCTCGACACTGTGCGCTAAGGTCTCGGCTATCTCAGGGTTTGTGCCCGCTGAGACCTCCCACTGCGGTGCAGCCTTGGCACCGACCAAGCCTCGGCCTCGCGCACAGTCCATCCACAGTGACTTGCACGTCCACTGCCGCACCCACTCTGAGGCAGTCCCAGGGCCCTCACGACACACAGGACCGGATGGGACTAGCACGCCGCCCCAGTGCTCCAAGGACGGACCACTCCGACGGCCACGTCGCCGCAGGAACAGGCCACAGGGCTCGGACATGCCGCCCCTGTTGGCACGACGCCGCATAGTTAACACATGTACTGTCCTTGTCCTCCCTTCAACTATAAAAGGAGAGGACTTAGGCCACTTAGAGGGGAGAGGGAGAAGAGCACCTTGTAACACACACACACGCACACATCCCAGCCGCCTGAGAGCAACGTCTTAGACGACCCACACGACACCTTGCCGAGACCTAGGACTAGCTCCCTCTCTCTCCTAGCTTGTAACCCCCTACTACGAGCACTTCGGTGCAAGGAATACAAGATCAGTCTCTCAGACTGGACGTAGGGCGTCGATTGCCTGAACCAATATAAACCTTGTGTCTCTTTGCATCACCATCCGGGATTAGGGGCACGCAGTTCTAATTTACTGGTTGGTTGAGGACCCCCCGGTCCGAAACACCGACACTAATTGGCTCAGTTATAGGAATGGATATGAATAAGTGTACGCGTTTGTATTGGGAGATTTTTTTTTCAGGTGAGACATAGATAGGCCGGATACCAATTACATATTAGATAATTAAATGAGACTCATTTTTATTATTTTGTAATTAGGAGCTCTAGTTATATAGGCTTGATTTGTCAAACTATAAGGTTCTATAAGAGTTTAGTATTTAAAATTAGTTGACCATAGTAGTATGTCATTTGGGTTACTACTTACTAGCATTGTCTCATTTATATCGTAAAAATATATTTAGATAAATGAACTAGGAGCCGGCGAAGCCAATATTTTTTGCTTCACCGACTCTAGCTCATTTGCTGCACTCTATAGCAAGGGGCCACAACTGTTTAGAGCCATGCCAAATATGGTCTAAGTAGAATTGAAGTGCTGCACTTAGGGTTTGACTTACCGGTTGAAACACAAACATGAAGGGATTGGTGGGACTGGAAAATCATGAAAACCGCTGAAAGTTCGATAAAAAGGTATAAAATTTTGGCTAGAATTAAAAAAATCCAAAAAATATTGTCAGAAAGAAAGAAGAAATCAGCATTACTCGTATGTAAATTTATCAGAGGTCACCGGTAGAACCAAAAATCAACAAAATTTGGTTAAATTTCTAAACCCCTTATGCACCCCCCTCGTTGGAGCTATAGCTTCAGCCACTGGCTGCAGGGAACTATGGAAGCACCATAACGGCAGTGATCTTCCGCAATGACCAACCCTGCCTACAACTGATGATGTAAAAAGAAAAGAAAAAAAACTGCCTACAACGTCTCCTAGCCAACTATAAAGAAGCTGCAGTGAGCTGGAGCTTCTGCTGGCTTCCACCGCGCCTCCGTTCTGCCTCTCTGATGTGGAGTGAAATGTTCTCTACGTAACCTCCCATTAACCTTCTCTCTATGAGCATGTTCGCTTCGAAGAGGGTAGGAGCCAACACGCCGGTCCGACTTCCGCCCGATTACCATGATCCATAGTTTCGCCAAGCTGCTATCCAAAATTCTGGTAATGCGGCTGGCACCAAGACTGAAAGACATCGTCGACAAGAACCAGAACGCCTTCATCCAAGGCCAGTCAATTCATGACAACTACAAGTTCATTCAACATGCTGCCGTCTTGATCAGGACAAGGAAGCAACCCATGCTACTACTCAAGCTTGACATATCCAAGGCGTTCGACACCCTGTCTTGGCCTTTCCTACTAGATGTGCTCAAGGCCAGAGGGTTCGGGGAATCTTGGTGTGGCTGGGTGGAAGCACTTCTGTGCACAGCCTCATCGCGGATCATGCTCAACGGCCATCAGGGCCCTTTGATACAACACTTGAGGGGCGTGCGTCAAGGAGATTCGCTGTCCCCTATGCTTTTCATCATCGCCATGGACATGCTACATCGACTTTTCGCCAAGGCGGTGAGCGACGGGGTACTCAAGCGGATGTGGCCATCGGAAATCAAATACCAATGCAGCCTATACGCTGATGACGTTATCATGTTCATCAGGCCAACAGTTCAAGAGGCGCTGGCGGTAAAACACATTCTGAACTTGTTCGGCGAGGTCTCCGGGCTCCAAACAAATATGACCAAGTGCTCCATCACCCCAATCTTTGGTGGTGAAGCGGTTTTGGACGACATCATCGGTATACTCGGCTGCCAGGTTCAGCCCTTCCCCATCAGGTACCTCGGACTACCACTTAGCACGAAGGCCATTCCAAAGGCAAGCTTCCAGGCCTTGGTTGAGCACGTCGCGGCAAAGCTCCCTCCATGCCACGGCGCACTCATGGCCAGGAGCGGAAGACTAATCTGGATCAAGTTCGTCCTCCGATCGGTGTCCATCTATGCGATGATGGCTAAAAGCTTGCCGGCCTGGGCGCGCAAGGGGATCGATGCTATCTGCCGCTGGTTCTTCTGGGCTGGTGCTGACCAGTCAGTACGAGGGAAGTGCATGGTAGATTGGCCCACATGCTGCAGACCAACGGAGCTCGGTGGGGCTGGGGATCACGGACATCAAGCTGACGGGTTACGCCCTGCAAACACGCTGGCTATGGCTGCAAAAAGCCGACCAGGACAGAGCTTGGAGCCAACTGCCGATCAAGACATGCCCCCAGGTGCAAGCTTTCTTCAAGGCGTCCACGTACTCGGTCGTCGGCAATGGGGAACAGATGTTCTTCTGGGAAGATAGATGGCTCAACGGAGAGTCGGTGGGCGAGTTCGCGCAATGTCTTCTCAGTCTGGTACCGTAAGCAATCCGTAGCCGACAAACAATGAGCATGGCCATGAACAACAGGACCTGGGCACAGAGCTTCACCGGTGGAATGTCCATGCAGGCGATCATCGATTACCTGCACCTATGGCAACTGCTGGAGGGCGTCCAGCTGACTAGAGAGCGAGACCGCATGATGTGGCGCTGGACGGCGAGCAGCGAGTACATGGCTAAATCGGCCTATACAATGCTGCACGCCGGCTCATCTCCATTCTCCAGCCACAAACTCATTTGGAAAACATGGGCACCACTAAAAGTAAAGATCTTCCTATGGCTGGCCATGCGTCGGCGGAACTGGACCGGCGACAGGAGAAGAAGACATGGTCTTGAATCCCGGGAAAACTGCTACCTCTGCGACCAAGAGCCCGAGACTATCGATCATATCATGGCGACTTGCTCCTTTACCAGAGAGATATGGTTCTTGGTGCTCAGGGCCCTGGAAATCCAATCGCCTCAGGCCGCAGTCACCACCTTGGGCTGGTGGCGACGAATTCGGGTAGCAGCACCCGGTGAGCGAAGGAAAGGTCTCGACACGCTCTTCGCCCTCGTGTCCTGGCAGCTGTGGAAGGAACGCAACGCGCGGTGTTTCAGAAGCTTGACAGCTTCCATCACCCAGACGCTCCATATGATCAAGATCGAAGCTGATCGTTGGATCGAAGCGGGAGCTCAAGGCCTACGTTGCCTGGCGCAAAGATGACAGCTGCCTCTCTTCTAATCGAAACTTCGATGTGCTTAATTATAATGTAGTCACCAAACAATTGTCACTGGCGTCTACGGCATTCTTGTAACATAAACATTCCTTCTTCTAATGCAAAGATACGCACTCTCGTGTGCATTCGCGAAAAAAAAAGTTAACCAATAATATTTTTCTCTTACAACAAACCAGCATCAGTCAAACTTATCAGAAAACAACCAACGAATATGTTCTATTTGTAACGGGCTTCATCCTGCCAGGCCTCGGTCTTCCACCACTAGTCATTGACCGGCTGTAGTTAATATATCAGGTGGGAACTCTTCGTCCCCCTTCCTTCCATAAAAAAAATCTCTATACATTATTATATATACTAATCTATAAACACACAAAGAAACGTACAAAAACAAGGATATGTTTATACACGCATTGTACAAAATGAGGTTGCTATATTTTAGGTGCTTGAATTTATAGGCAATAATCTAGACAACTAAATCGTATAATTACAAGGACAACCTACAAGAGAAAATTTTATATTTTCTATAAAAAAAATAACAACAAATTACATGTTGTCTTAACATCAACAACAAAAAATCAAGCACCTAGGTTATTGCTTATCTAGCAAACTAGTGCTTTTTTTTTCCTTTATGTACATATATGAATTTGAGTACCCAGATGTCACATACCGTGTTATACATGTTTTAGACTTGCTGTTATTATCTTTCTACATTTGAACATTCAGGCCGGTGTTCGGCTTATGGGCCGCTTGGTTGTAATGGGCTTGGCCCAACTACTGTGACCTTATGAACTCGCTGTGTGTGTGGATGGGAGGACAGCAAAAATAATAAACCAAATTCCCAAATCATCTTCCTCCTCTCACTGCTTGCTTGAGACAGCACCATCGGCGTGCTCACAACCACGCGTATACACCAGCAATCCTCTCCTCTCCGGCTAGGGTCGCCACATTTGGTACCAGAGCCAGTTATCTTCTTCCCGTCGCAACTCGAGCATCCACCCTGCCGACCCGTTTCGCTATCGCCTCAGCTAGCCCACCGCCACCACCTACCCCGCCACCAAATCCACCACCGCCGCCGCCGCATTCTCTCCACGCAGGCTAACATAATTACTTTAAAAAATTAACCAGGCTAGGAGACTAGCACCGCCCACTATGGTCCTAACTACATTCCACTAGCAGTTCTACGTAGTCCAAATGATAATTTTAATAGATAACGAGAGCTTCTATTCAAATAATTTCAAGCTAGACACCATAAAATAGAGCAGGGTTTTAGAACTCCAATCTAAAACATTTTTTATGAATTTTCTAATATTAAATCAGATTTTAGGATTTTTTAATTGAAGTATTTTTCCATGTAAAATACTCAGATAAGTATTTCCATAAAAAGCACTAACGAATATGCTCTAAATTATTTAGTATTGTTTTAAATCAAAATTCGTTCCCTTTGACCAAGGCATTGAAAAAATGCATTGACATCTAATTCCTCCATTGTTTAAACATACGTCGCTTGAGTTTTATATTAAATTAAATTTCTCACACTTTTAAATAGGACGTAAACAATAGAGTAGACATTTATAACATTAAAATAATTTTATTAATTCTCTTGTGAAATATGGCTTGATAATAGATTTACTTTATACTGAAGATATTAATATGTTTTTATATAAATCTAGCAAACAATTAGCTTTTGGATCGATTTGACACTCTGTTTGATCAAGAGCAAATTGTTTGCTAGATTTTATATAAAAAACATATTAATAGCTTTTATATAAACCGCTGGTAGCAAAAACAAGTAGTGATCAATTGCTACCAGCGGTTTCAAATCAAATCATTCTAGATCCATAAATAGTAATGAGTATTTAACACGAGATTAAAAAACACCATTACTGAGCTGTCCTACACTGACAACGAATAGCCGTTACTCCAGCTCCAGTAGCCCAGTCAGTCCATCGCATTCAAATTTTCCCAACCAGAAGCAGAATTCCGACATCGCCGCGCCCAGCCCAAACTACAAAGCAAACAAAGCGCATTAGTCTCACGAGTCACCACGCCCCCACCCCGCAACCCCCGGCACCGGAGATATGGCCGGAATCCAGGACGGCGGCCTCGACAACGACACGCTGCAGCATCTGCGGAGCCGCGCGACGGAGCTGCTGTTCAAGGAGGACTGGAGGGAGTACGTCGCCGTCTGCTCCCGCATCATCGACGCCGCCTCCTCCGGCGACGACCGCCGCGTGCTCTGCTCCACGCTCGCGCACCGCGCCGACGCCCGCGCACGGCTCGGGGATGCCGCCGGCGGGCTCGCCGACTGCGACGCCGCGCTTGCGGCCAAGCCGGCCCACCCCGGCGCGCTGCTCTCGAAGGGCGCGCTCCTCCGCGGCCTCGGCCGGTACGCCGCCGCGGCCGACTGCTTCCGCGCGGCAGCGCTCGCCTCAGGCGGCAGCGGCGCCGCGGAGGAGACGCGGGAGCTCGCCGAGCAGTGCAGGCGCCTGGAGGCGCAGGCGAGGAGCGGGGCGGTGGACCTGTCCGAGTGGGTGCTCGCGGGGTTCGCCGGGAAGTTCCCGGATCTAGCGGAGTACGTCGGGTCCGTGGAGGTGCGCCGGTCCCCGCACGGTGGCCGAGGGCTTTTCGCCGTGAAGAACGTCGAGGCGGGGGCTACTTTGATAATCGCCAAGGCGGCGGCGATCGGGAGAGGGGTGATTCCTGATGCCGCCGACAGCGAGGAGAAGATGTTCGTATGGAAGGACTTTGTCGGCAAGGTGCTCGAAGCTGCAGAGAAATGTCCGAAGACGGCGGCTTTGATCTATACTCTGTCCACCGGCGAGGAGCGGCAGGACGAGCTTGTCGTCCCAGACATGGCAATTTTCAGGAATGAAACTGAGATTGACATTCTCAGTGATGGTATCAGCGCGGCGAGGGCGATGGGGACACAGGAGGCTGTTCATGTGGACAGGATCTTGAAGGTGCTCGACGTGAACTGCTTGACTGAGGACGCGCCAGCCGCCGATGTGCTTGGTAACAATGGTGTCGTCAACTGTGGCGTGGGACTCTGGGTCTTGCCGTCGTTCATCAACCATTCCTGCCACCCCAATGCCCGGCGCACTCACATCGGGGACCATGCCATTGTCCACGCGTCCAGGGACATCAAAGCCGGGGAGGAGATCACATTTCCATACTTTGATGTGCTTGTGCCAGTGAGCAAGCGCAGGGAGGCAGCCAAAGCTTGGGGATTCGAATGCAAGTGTGATCGGTGCAGGTTTGAAGCCGAGGATTCCATTCTTAGGCAAGAAATCCTTAAGTCAGAGAACGATTTGGCCAGTGGAGGAGACACAGGAGCAGTGGTGGTGCGGCTGGAGGAGAAGATGAGGAAGTCTGTGTTGAAGGAGAGGCAAAAGGCGTTCTTGCGTGCGTCATTCTGGAGCGCATACTCCTCCTTGTATGATTCTGATAAGCTGGTGAGGAAATGGGGAAGGCGAGTTCCAAGCGAAGCCCTGGTAGCAGAGAGTGTTGCTGATGCGGTCGGCGGGAATGAGAGCGTGCTGAAAGCAATGTTGAGGGGTTCCAGGGATGGCAATGGCTGCGGCAACCGGCTAGAGGTGGAGGACAAGGTGGTGAGGATTGGGAGGGCAACCTATGGCAAGTTGGTGAAGAGACACGCAATGAGAGATCTCTTCAGACTTACAATGGATGACACCAACAAAATTAACATTTAGATTTTGATACTGTCACTCCTAATTTATTCCTTGGTTGAGCAACTTCCAACAGGTTCATGTTAATGAATGATTAGTACTTATGCAGTAAATATTCTTGTTTGCTTGACATTTATAATAAGTAGGTGATCCGAATCAAAGATCATCCATGAGAGCTGTATTTTCTTGCTCTCTTGATTTTGGTTTCAGATTATTCTTTCAGTGTTCACAAGAATTTTATCAATTTGATCCATGTAATTTTTTAAGTTAGATTCGTTAAATTTCATATCCATCCTTTTTTTCCGTAGATTGGCAACTGCATGGCTATATTTCATCAGTCATTCTCTTGCAAGAAAATAACTCACAATGGGTCCACAAATTCTTGTTCAGGATGTACTTTTCACTTGAACTGTCATGTAGGAACTACGAATGTATCATTGTGCCTAAATTTTTAAGGAATTGTGGACAATTTCTGGTAAGGTTCAGTTTCAGACTTTTTTTTTTGATCGGCAGTTTCAGACTTTCAGTACCAAGCTGATGGATCACAATACTGGATCCGAAGTATGATAACATAATCTTACGACTCCTAATTGTAATAAAAATGAATAACCTGCAAATACAGTATAAGAGTGGCACATTTTCTTGGTTGGCAGATCACAAAAAGGAACACAAAGGCTAAGCCCCAACTTGTCCGGGAGTTAGGTCAGGGACACTATATGAATGAAAGAAATCTTAATTTCCGGTCACACCAAGATTGTCTCTCTCAAGGTTGGTAACAGCAATACCCAATATATCACCTAACAAACCCAGACAACGCTACATACATAACATCCATCACTTGGAGACTGGACCCTTCATCAAGAGCACCATGGAGGAAGAGGAAGCTCACCTCATGCCGGCAACGCCATTCTTCCCACTAGCAGGGCTCCACAAGTACATCGCGATCCTCCTCGTTGTCCTCTCGTGTGTCCTGGTCCACAGGTGGAGCCTGAGGAAGCAGAAAGGTCCGAGGTCATGGCCGGTCATCGGCGCAACGGTGGAGCAGCTGAGGAACTACCACCGGATGCACGACTGGCTTGTCGGGTACCTGTCGCGGCACAATACAGTGACCGTCGACATGCCGTTCACGTCCTACACCTACATCGCTGACCCAGTGAATGTCGAGCATGTCCTCAAGACTAACTTCACCAATTACCCCAAGGTAAATGAGCTGAACTCACCGATGTTCAGTCTTCTGTGATGCTGTGCTAAAGGTTCAGAAACCAGAACTGAAAGCTGATTCTAATGCCTGAACACTGTGCAGGGGGACGTGTACAGATCCTACATGGACGTGCTCCTCGGTGACGGCATATTCAACGCAGACGGCGAGCTGTGGAGGAAGCAGAGGAAGACAGCGAGTTTCGAGTTCGCCTCCAAAAACCTGAGGGATTTCAGCGCCATCGTGTTCAGAGAGTACTCCCTGAAGCTGTCAGGCATACTGAGCCAGGCATCCAAGGCAGGCAAAGTTGTGGACATGCAGGTGAACTGATCACTGCTTCCTGGCCAATGCCGGCATGAGCATTTTCTTGGGCACTCACAACCAGTGTGAATCTGAGACTAACTAACGTCCTAATTAACACGAGAGCTATTTTGCGACTCAGGAACTTTACATGAGGATGACACTGGACTCGATCTGCAAGGTTGGGTTCGGGGTTGAGATCGGCACGCTGTCGCCGGATCTCCCCGAGAACAGCTTCGCCCAGGCGTTCGATGCCGCCAACATCATCGTCACGCTGCGGTTCATCGACCCGCTGTGGCGCGTCAAGAGGTTCTTCCACTTCGGCTCAGAGGCCCTCCTAGCGCAGAGCATCAAGCTCGTGGACGAGTTCACCTACAGCGTGATCCGCCGGAGGAAGGCCGAGATCGTCGAGGCCCGGGCCAGCGGCAAACAGGAGAAGGTTAGCTTGTTTCGTTCTTCAATTCATCATCTTGGTTGGGATGGACCTGATCCTGATTGATTATATATGTGTGTGACTTGTGAGGGCAAATTAAATGGGCAGATGAAGCACAACATCCTGTCACGGTTCATCGAGCTGGGCGAGGCCGGCGACGATGGTAGCGGCGGCGGCGGCTTCGGGGACGACAAGAGCCTCCGGGACGTGGTACTCAACTTCGTGATCGCCGGGCGGGACACGACGGCGACGACGCTGTCGTGGTTCACGCACATGGCCATGTCCCACCCGGACGTGGCCGAGAAGCTGCGGCGCGAGCTGTGCGCGTTCGAGTCGGAGCGCGCGCGCGAGGAGGGCGTCGTGCTCGTGCCCTGCTGCGGCCCTGACGACGACAAGGCGTTCGCCGCCCGCGTGGCTCAGTTCGCGGGGCTCCTCACCTACGACAGCCTCGGCAAGCTGGTCTACCTCCACGCCTGCGTCACCGAGACGCTCCGCCTGTACCCCGCCGTGCCTCAGGTGAGCGCTTGACACGACCTCCAATCCGGGCTCCGGTCCGATGCAATGCAGATGTGGCTGCCGGTGGTCACCGTACCCCGGCCGACCGGTCGCACAGGCACAGCACTGAGTGAAAACCTGCAATGCAATGCACTTGAACGCAGGACCCCAAGGGGATCCTGGAGGACGACGTGCTGCCGGACGGGACGAAGGTGAGGGCCGGTGGGATGGTGACGTACGTGCCCTACTCGATGGGGCGGATGGAGTACAACTGGGGCCCCGACGCGGCGAGCTTCCGGCCGGAGCGGTGGATCAACGAGGAGGGCGCGTTCCGCAATGCGTCGCCGTTCAAGTTCACGGCGTTCCAGGCGGGGCCGAGGATCTGCCTGGGCAAGGACTCGGCGTACCTGCAGATGAAGATGGCGCTGGCCATCCTCTTCCGCTTCTACAGCTTCCAGCTGCTGGAGGGGCACCCGGTCCAGTACCGCATGATGACAATCCTCTCCATGGCGCACGGCCTCAAGGTCCGCGTCTCTAGGGCCGTTTGATGTCATGACTCGCTTAATCCACGCCACATAATGTTCATGTTACATATTTACATGCATGTAAGGGGAAAATGATGGGTTTCATTGGTGGCTTGGTCTTAAAATTGCGTCGGATCATGCATGAGAACGACCACCGCCAGTGTTTTGTACTTCATTCTTAGTGGAAGTGTGGAACCAGCATGGTAAGTGTATGGTGGGTAGATGCATACAAGTTCATCGTATATAATTAAGAATACGCCTACTAAGAAATTTTCTTTCTTCACCGGATGCTTGCCCAAATCATGGTACAGTCTGTTTGTATCGCCAATTCACCATCGTTGATTATTCTCCTCTACAAACCACTTATGTCAGCCAGGGCCAGCCCTGAGGGCGGGCGATCAGGGCGGCCGCCCTGGGCCCCCGATCCCATGGGGCCCCATCCAGGAATACCGTATTTAAGGCTCAGCAGCGAGCCAGCGAATAGTCTGCGCCGTTGCTAGCCTGCAGGTACACCGCTCTGCAACAACCTGATGATCCTCATGAGAGCTATTTTGCGAACTCGATCTGGTGGGCCCTGAGCAACCATGCTAACTAGCTTTCTTCATCTTCTCCTATTAAACAAGACATGAAAACCAGAGCAATTTGCTAGTTTCCTTCACTATCTTCTTGCCTCTTCAAAGCGCACATGATTATGCATGCACACATACAGTAAAGCTTACATGCTTCCTTTATTTTTAAAAAATATTTTGTACAAAATCTCGTCAAATAGAGAAAAGAAAAAAGTGAGCATGAGTAGATGAATTAATACAATCACGGAGAGATCTATACGTAAGTTTTTTTATAAGAGTAATTCAAGCGTAGAGATCCAAACAAGATGGTGATGGTTGACTGGTTGTTGTCGAGGAACTAGAGTATCTATCATAATTAATGACTTCGCATCGAGAACATCAGAATAAAATTTTAAGGTATTTTATTATATATGAATTGTTTTTTATCTTAATATCGCTTTTGTATATGTAACTAAGCCTTTATCATTAACAATTTATACGTATAAGTGCTTAGTTCATGTGTATATAAGGGGCCCCTAAATTTTGGTTTCACCTGGGCCCCTAAAAACACAGGGCCGGCCCTGATGTCAGCGCCAACGTGGTGGATTCACTAGTGGCTTTGTCTGGCCAACTAGGCTCGAATGTTGGCCTGTGCAAAAGTTGTGTGCTCCATAGGTGTCAATGTGACATACTGACATGCAGAGGTTGCTATGGCCTCGGGGGAGAGACGATCGCCCACGAGAGAGTGAGGGGAAAAAATGCTTTCACTGTGGTAGAGTTGAAAGTATGCGCTTGCGGTGGAAAACTAGTAGTAGTTCCACGCAACCTATGCCTACATGGAGCAGAATAATTTTCTGAAGCCTATACTCTTGTTGTCTGCGTTGGTAAAACACTAAAACCCTTTAATTAAACACCAGAGTCCTTCAAAACTAGCCAACCTTGTGAAGATTGTTACTAGCGAACATTATATATTTAGAAAGACTAAAACATCTTATAATTTGGAATGATGGAGTAGTAGTTATGACAACTCCATTGTGAGCATCTAACCACTCCTCTAGGCTCCGGCCAGGTTACTTTAGCAAGTGATGACGTTCCTAACGTTTTTTCATCAAGGTTGTGCTGTTAGGGACTATTTGTCAGGAAACCTAAGTCTTCCATGACGATTTGTCATGGATGCTACCGCCATGAAAGTGCTTCCCCATCAGTTTTGTAGCTGTCAATAAAATTGTTAAAATCTTGACTCTATGATGTGATATTACGAGATAGGTAATTTAAAATGTTGGACTCATATACTCTTATAACGGCCCTTTTTATTAAAAATTCAGGCTAATAAACACTAAATAGGTATATGTAACACTAAAGCATTTTAACCTTCTTTGTAGCTTACACTACCATCATTTCATTGTCATTCTCTATAGAAAAATGGTGGTAGTATGCAAATATGCAATAAACCACTTCCACCAAGTATCAGCAATTCTAGTTGAAAGAAAAGTATCCACAATTCTTTTTAGGTCAGTCTCAATAGAGATTTCATGGAAATAAACTGACATATCATAGTACTAATGACGAAAGAGATAATGAAAGTTTTATGGGATTAAATATGTTTTATAGGGATGAGATTTGTCCAACTTGTTTTCAACATATGACAATCTTGAAAACGGGGACATGAAACCACGCTGTGACTTGTCTTATGGCTGTCTGATTATTTGTTCCCAGATCACAGTCCTTAGGTATGGACTAAAGTACTAAACACACTGGCGTAGAAGACTGCATCATCCTGCAGCGTTTTGTCGAACACTTGGCGAGCGGGCGCAGCCGCGTGACAATGAGAGAGGGGAGGAACAACTCATCAGGGCGGGGCCGTCATTCGGGATGACGACAAGCCCACAAGCAGTGAGAGCGAAGGGATCTTTGGAGACACTGAAACCATTTGCGAGCGATGCTGCGCAAGTCGGGCACCCAGCGCCGGCAGCCGGCGTTGTGGCGGCGGTGCCGCAGCCTCCGGCAGATCAAGCAGGTCCACGCGCTCATGGTCCTCCGGGGCTTCCTATCGGACCCCTCGGCGCTCCGCGAGCTCATCTTCGCCTCCTCTGTCGGCGTCCGCGGCGGCACCGCGCACGCCCGCCTAGTGTTCGACCGAATCCCGCACCCCGACCGGTTCATGTACAACACCCTCATCCGCGGCGCCGCGCACAGTGACGCGCCCCGGGACGCCGTCTCCATCTACGCGCGCATGGCGCGGCACAGCGCCGGCTGAGGCGGCGTGATGGTGAGGCCGGACAAGCGCACCTTCCCGTTCGTGCTCCACGCCTGCGCCGCCATGGGCGCGGGCGAAACCTGGGCGCAGGACCACGCGGACATCATCAAGGCCAGGTGCGAGTCGGACGCCTTCATCAGGAACGCGCTCATCGGCATGCACGCTACCTGTGGGGACCTAGGTGTCGCGGCTGAGCTGTTCGACGGCGAAGCGCGCGAGGACGCCGTGGCGTGGTCGGCGATGATCTGCGGCTTCGCAAGGAGAGGGGACATTGGTGCCGCCCGGGAGCTGTTCGACGGGAGCCCTGTGAAGGACATCGTGTCTTGGAACGTGATGATCACGGCATATGCAAAGCTGGGTGATATGGCCCCGGCGAGGGAGCTCTTCGACGGGGCTCCTGATCGTGATGTTGTGTCGTGGAACGCCATGATCTCTGGGTACGTGAGGTGCGGCTCGCACAAGCAAGCAATGGAGCTCTTTGAGCAGATGCAGGCCATGGGAGAAAAGCCAGATACTGTCACGATGCTCAGCTTATTGCCAGTCTGCCGATTCTGGTGATCTGGATGCTGGCCGCAGACTGTACAGGTTTCTGTCAGGGAGGTTTTCAAGAATTGGGCCTAGCACTGTTCTTGAAAACGCACTGATCGACATGTACGCAAAGTGTGGAAGCATGACGAGTGCACTAGAGGTGTTCTGGTTGATGCAAGATAAGAATGTCTCGACTTGGAACTCGATCATAGGAGGATTAGCATTGCATGGCCATGTCACAGAGTCCATAGATGTGTTCCAGAAGATGCTGCAGGGGAATGTCAAGCCAGACGAGATCACCTTTGTTGCTGTCCTTGTTGCGTGCAGCCATGGCGGAATGGTTGACAAGGGGCATGAGTACTTCAACCTGATGCAACAAAGATACAAGATCGAGCCCAATGTCAAACACTACGGTTGCAAGGTTGACATGCTGGGTCGTGCAGGGCTGCTCAAAGAAGCATTTGAGTTCATCGGCACAATGAAGATCGAGCCTAATCCTGTCATATGGAGGACCCTTCTTGGGGCTTGTAGGATCCATGGTGAGATCGAACTGGCTGAACATGCGAATCGGGAACTTCTAAAGGCAAGGAGTGATGCAAGTGGGGATTTTGTGCTTCTGTCGAACATTTATGCATCAGTTGGAGAATGGCTGGGGTCAGAGAATATGAGAAAGTTGATGGACGACAGTGGTGTCAACAAGGAGGCAGGCCGTGCAGTTGTAGATGGCAGTTCGAAGGATCTAATACAATCTTCTAGACTGTTCTAACTGCATTCTGTATTAAAAAAAAAAAATCATCTGTCTATCAAGCTTCCAGCTACAGGGCAAGAAATTGAACACCTCGTCCTGTTTTTCTGTCAATGAAGAGAAAAATGGCCAGTATCACTGGTTGTGCTATCAATGTGCATTCAGCTATCCTTGTTTTTCAATATTAAATCCATGATCTATGTAGCCACAATAATCATGCAAGGAAAACACACTTTAACCTATGCAGCCATGAACTGAAATCAATGATCTATAGAATATTGTACACCCTACCAAGAAAACCAGTTAAACTAGCTCAAATGTGATGGTGATATATTTGCAAACCTGTACTGTTTTCTAGGTGGTCTGAGTGGCTGCAATCCTGCATGAATTCAACCACAGAACTATGAGGTGGGTAACAGAAGAAACAAAGCCCCTAACAAAGCCAAAGATGACCACACAGAAACAACACTTCTTCTGACTGTACCTAGGGGCATTTCGGCAAGCAACAGAACCACTCTTTAGAATGATAAACATCAAAACGAAAGGATGATGAGGCATACTTTCCTTCTGAAAGAAAATTTTCTTCAGCTATAAATACCTCAGCATGGGCCATCCCCATTTCACCATCACAACAATTCCAGATCTTGTAGAGCCTGTTCAGTTAGTTTGAGGCATGTTGTGCTTTTTAAATGCGCACTTTTCTGTAGCATTTTTCATGAAGATGCTGACTTGTTAAATGTTCCTTTCTGTTTTAGTTCAATGATGTCGATGGCTTCATCTTTGACAAACCATTGGGTTGTTGGCGGTTCATCCTGTCATGAATACACGAGCAGCAGATCTGATGATTGCTTCAAGGTATTGACTTGGAATCACAATGTGATCAAGGGGAAGCAGTTCTTGCCCAGAGAAAAGGCTGCTTTGACTGGTTGGCAGATCGCCCGCGCTGTACCAAAAGATCCCAAGAAGGTAATTTCCTTATAGCTAAGGAACTAATTGTTATATATGATCCTATGCCCTTATATTACCTTTAAAAAATAGAAAAAAAAATGTTGACTTTAATGCTTGGAGATAATTGAATCACAAAAACAGAAAAGGGCCAATAAATGCTCTCCTGCTAGAATAATGGCAATATAGATTATGCAGTCCAAATCAATGTATCAAGTAATGCATTTCCAAGTAGAGGACAAATGATCTAAAATTTGAGAAAATCATGTTGCCTCTTTATTTTGTCATATTTTGCTATGGGGCATCGAACGTATGTGTTGTTGGCCAATTCACACAGCAAACGATCTCATTGGCCGGGTACCATTACAACAACATGGTTCTTTGCTCCTTAACACAGCATCCACAAAAATAATCATTTGTCCATTCAGGGAGAGAGAAAATTGTAAATCAAAATGAGAAGTAAATTCTACAAAATTGTTGGTTTAAAATACCTTCACTATCTAAGCTTACTGTAAAATTTGTATTGAAACAAAGAAATCTAATAGTTACGTTAAAAAAAATGATAGAACTCAGACATTCATTACAACACATTCTGAAGCATGACAAAGATGGCAGTGATATTTACTCATGGTATTAGGGCATTCACCTCCGTATGACAACAAAGCGGTGGGAGATTGACATGAAGGACAACATGATAAATATCAAATCACAGGACGATTTTGATGAACAGCTTCTGATGGCCAGAGATAAATTCACAGTGGTGCACTTCTTTTCACCTAGCTGTGGAACTTGCAAGGCCCTACACTCTAAGGTAAAAGAAGACAAGCATGTGATTCAACAATTTTACAATTATCAAAAGGAAAAACAATTACATGTCTTACCATAAAATAATATATAATACCTTTTTGTCAAATTTCCAAAAAGGTACATCAGTTTGCCGAGATGCATCCAGGACTGGAATTTCTTATGGTCAACTATAATGAACAAACAGATATCTGTAAGAGGCTCCATGTCTGTGTCTTGCCATTGTTCCGCTTTTACAGAGGCACCGAAGGTCGTATTTGTAGCTTCAGCTGCACAATTTCAACTGTAAGATTGGATGGTCAAATCACTGTTAAACTATTTTTAAACTAAGTAGTTCATACTGTTTCAGATTCATAAGTTCAAAGATGCTCTGAAAAGGCATGGGGTTCAGATTGAGAGTCCAGCAGCAGAAAAGGGGTTGGAAGAATATGAACTTAAGAGCTTTGACCCACCTACTGATATCTCAAATGCAAGTGATGCTTCACCGAAAATGGACAGAGATGATGGCCCCATCGCCCCCCCCCCCCCCACACACACACAAAAAAAAAGAGGCGTACCCAGTGCAGAGAGCTCCCGCTCTGTGCGGGGTGTGGGGAAGGGTGTTAGTGGCAAGCCTTACCCTCGCCTGTGCAATGCGAGGAGACCGCGACTCGAACCCGGGACCTTCCGGTCATAGGCGGTAAGACTCTACCGCTTGCACCAGGACCGCCCTTCGAACCCAGCAATGACTAAATCAGTATGCTGCAGACTGCCCAGTTCTAGTTTTGATGTGTGTGCATGGAAGCTGAGTATTCAAAAGATTATGGCCCATATGTGCTTATAATGGCCCTATGTTTAAAAATTTGAGGGCCAATAAGCATAAAATGGGTATGGATTTCTAAATATCAAAGAATTTTAAATGACGCTATCAGTTACCATATGCAGTTTTTTTCTCAAACACAAAGAACTGCATGTCAATGGATTAGGAAATAGAGTTTGTTGAAGCTGACTTTAAGTTTTCATAAGTTACATTCGTGCCTGTAAAAATCATTAACTACCTTTAGCATTAGAACTACCCACTACTTCCTACCAGAACAGCTTGCAAGGCACCACTGCTATACTCTGTCATTCACCGAATCACCTACTGCAAGAGGCGCTGAACTGATGGACAGACGTTGTTGAACACAGTCATTCTGGTGCTTCTCAATGTTCCAGGCAGCCAAAATGACCAGCGAATTGAACCCTTTGCACTTTTCCTTGCTAAGGATAAGTTCAGCCTTGTAATACCATTCTGCGAACTCTCTTTCTGTCCGATTTAAGGCTTGGGCTGGGAGGCCATACCGGATGAAGAGGCGATGCTAGACCTCTTACGCAAACACATAGGTGGTCAGCAGATGCTTTATGTATATTCGTCAGCCTGGTTGCAGAGTTGGCAACTTGCCAGGTACAGCATCCATGCTGCACTTGGCCAGCCTGTCAGCAGTCCAGCAATGGTTCAAGATGACTAGCCATGGAAGGTCTGGTGTGCCGAGCTCACTGAGTATTCGCTGGACAGGCTGTGTCTCCAACGGTGTATGTACCATAAACAGTTTAGCATGCCAATTTCTACTGTAACATCCACTTAGAACAGGGAGTCAGGGAGGGTCTAGGATTCAAATTCTTATGATTCAGTTCAAATTTTAACTAGAGCCTATTTCAAAGCAATCCGCCTCATCCAAGCACACCATATATGTTTTGAGTCCTGATTACCCAGCAAGGCAATCTCACCTATTGCGGCAAACAGACCAGAACAGGCATTACATCCCTATATGTTACATGTCTAATTTTGTAACTTAGTGGAGAAAAAATTTTCTAAAAAGGAAATACAAAGGCCTTACACGACATTAGAGGGAAAAAAACATCAAACGACATAATAAACCCCAAAAAATTAAGCACACACCATATACTATATACAATGCAGGATTCAGAAAGACAGATCATAATCTTGTAATGGTGATGTTAATCCAGAAAAGTTGCACTGGTACTAACACTAGCAGAATTGTTAAACAAAATGTCATCCTTGCATTTGATACCACCAATAGTTTGCTATAAAGGAGAAGTAGTACCTCACAAATCACAATTGTGATGAAGAGGTGGCATGGTTATCTCTCACTCACAGCTGCTAACCTGCTGCCCACAACACCACAGGGAAAGAAACCTCAGCTGCAACTGACTATGCATACGTATATTGAAGGAACAAAAAGCAGGAGCAAAAACCTTTGCTGGGGTGACAATATCACTGCTGTCTCTTAACACAAAAACGGTAGTCCACAATGCCAGTAATGAAAAGCCAACTTTTCGTTCTTAAGAGAGATGATGTTATTACCTTTGCATGATCCCTTTAGCAGGGGCACAACCTGTAGCCAAGTTGCAGGAACAAAGTTGTGATGGCTCAGGTAATGACTTCAAGCTCCCTCTTTTGCTACTTAAATCAAAGGTGCATAGTTTTTCCTATGTATTCCCACATTTCAGTGAACCATCGATCCTAGCCTACCCCAACTTGTTTGGGACTTAAAGGCTTTGTTGTTGTTGTTGTTGTTGATCGATCCTAGAGTAGAAAGTTCTAGTCCCAGTGTTACATAACCTTGGTTTCACTGAGTTTTATCAGTTCCACTAGGGTTCAACTTGACAACAATCATCAGTTCACCATTTTCTGGAAACCATATATCGCCTTATGACCTTTATGGGGGATTTGCAGAAAGAAAAAGGTTTTTCAAAATGGGCTCTCCATGTCCTTCAGTTTTCTCATTGGTACTGCTGAAATTGCTTATAATAGACCAATGCATCTCAAAGTTGGGCACTTGTCCTGCTTGTTGCATGTCATGCAGAAGTACCGCAGCTTTCTGTAGATTGCTACTTCTGCAATAGTTATCAAAAACAACTTTATACATGCCATAGGATGGTGCAGATCCCAAGGTGGTTAGCATTTCCAAAACCATCCTAGCATCAGAAGTTCTTCCCATGGCACAAAGGCCACATACAAGTGCATCACAGGAGATCTCACTTGGTTTTAGACTTGCAAACTGCATTTCAGCAAGAAAATCAAGTGCCTGATCAAACTCTTTCAATATACAAAGTTTATATATAACAGAACTGTAACTGGCTTCATTAGGAAGTCTTCCTTTCTTTAGCATTGTATTTAGCAGATAAAGAGACATTTTCAAATCTCCTAGTATGCAGAATTCCTTGATTAGATCATCAAAATTGCTTGAACATCCGATAAACTCACTTTTGCTCAGGTTGTTCAGACATGATTTTGCTTCCAATCGTCTCCCTAATGAAAGGAGACATGAAGTGAGGGTGGTCTTAATGATTAAACCATGCTTCCATCCATTACACTCAATCAAGTAAAATAATGCTAGTGCTTTCTCAAGGTTTCCTAGCCTGCAGTAATGACTTAACACTATTCTGAGACTGCGGTTGCTTGGTTTTAGTCCCTGAGCAATACAGGCATCAAGTGCATTAACTGAATCATTGATATCCCTGGATTTATGAAACCCGTAGACAAGGAAGTCATAGGTGGTTTTGTCGAGAGAAATACCATTACCTTCCATGTCCTTCAATAAATCATGAACCTGTGAGCTGTTTCTTCTTTGAAAAAGATAAAATATTAGAATGTTGCATGCAATTAGTTCTCTTGACTTGTCAGCATGTTGGAACAGTGCTCTAAGGCTTGAAGCACTAGAAAAACGACTTTGCTCACACATTCTGCACACAAGAAAGCGGTAGCTAGATATAGAAAGGGTGTCATGCATCTTAAGCATCTTGCAAAGAACTGCATCTAACTTTCGCCAATTTTTTAGCCAACTATAGACTTGAAGTAAAGAATTTAACAAAGTGGCACTGAACTTCCCAGGAGTTGATTCTTGCAAGACTGGCACAACCCACTTTATATTCCTTGTTTGCACTAATTCCTTCACGATGCAACCGCAATATGAGAATTCAGTAAGTTTCACGGTCAGCATAGATTCTACCAAGTTCTTGGCTCGATCTGCATCCAGCCATGGTAATGAAGGCAACACGGATCGGTAAGCAAATGCATCTAGTTCTTTGCTTTTGCTAAGCCACATGTCATACATTCCAATTGATTCAGCAGTCTTCTGCTCCTTTAGGAAGCCCTCCATCACATAAAAGAATAATGATTGATCCACAGCCACACCCTTTTCTTTGAGAGCCTCCAACATTGCACATCCAATGCTGGTATGACCTGTCCTGCACAACTCTTTGAGAAGTGCACAATATGCACTGAAAAACAGATCATGATAGCAGTCAAATAAAGGGTTCATAAGTTTCAGTGCTTCCTCAATCACTCCCCATTTGCACAAGTAGCTGATGAGGTCCATCATATCCTTGCTATCAGGTGACCATCTGTACTTTGTTGCAAGATTCCAACATTCCCAAAACCCTGCTATGTTCCTTTCTTCGCATAAGCCTATCATTAAATAAGTATATGTATTGTGACTGATTGACAAGTCTTCTCTCAACATTTTTTCTAAAACCAGTTTTGCATGAGCAGACATCCCATTCCTACTCAATGTTTGGGCAACCAAATCTAAAGTTTGAGTATCAAGTTTGTAAAATATATCTGGCATCTCCTCCATAAGGTCAATGGCATCTATTACATAAGCAGGGCTCACACATAAGGCCTTGAATAGCTCAGAGTAGCTAGCTGGTGAAATGTCATATCCCCATTGCAAAGCTTCATCTTTCACAAGAAGACCACTTGCAACGTCGCCTTGCTGAGATGCCCTGACTAGCTCTGAGTTAATATCTGGGTGAAGTGCACTATCCAGAATCTGTGTCAATGAAATCTCAAACATTTTGGAATCAGTGTCCAAATACAGTCCATTGCCAACTGAATCAAAAAACTCAGCTTTTGGGAAACCAGTGGCATTATCTCTCTTGATTTTCACCCCTAGGTGATCTAGACCCAAGAATGATAAGGCCTTAGAGAGCACACAGTTTCCAGAGGGAAGAACATTTACACCATTGGTTTTCATATCCCTCAAGACTTGTTCAATATCATCAAACTGCCTATACCTGCAAAATCCTGCAAGAATTATCTTATATGTTGAAAGATTGGGTGTTACTTCTCTTTCAACCATGTCTTCGAAGACATACTTTGCATGTCTATATAGTCCCTCCCTGAAAACACCACCTAAAATAGCATTATAAGCACGCACTCCAGGTTTAACATGCCTAGCAAAGGACTCTGATAAATATACAAGTGCAGATTTCAGTTTCATTTCTCTACAGCTATGAAAGATGAAGATTCCAAAAGTCGTAGCATCTGGAGCAAACCCTAAGGCCTCCAATCTTTGGAAGACCAACCATGCCTGATCAGTACCAAGATTTGTGCACGAAGACGCAAGGATTCTGTTGCAAAGACGCAACTCCGGTAAACACCTCCACTCTTCCAAGAAATTCATCATATCCCCAATATCCTTTTTCTTGTTAAATTCTTCAACTACATTTGACAAGGCTCCCTTGCTTAATTTAAGACCCAAACTCTTCAATTGCCGAAGAATACCAAGAGCTTGCAAAAGTTTACCTTTCTTGATTAAAGCCGTGACAACATAATCAAGAATATCTCCTTTGGTGCACGAACCGAATCCAACTTCAAGCATGTCCAAATATACTCTTAAAATCAATTCATCCTTTCTGTTTCTGGTTAGAAAATGAAGAAGTACTTGATAGCATGAAGCTGAAGGAATCAAATGCTTGCTCCTTGCATAATCATAAAGTGCAACTGATTTCTCATGATTGCGTGTCTCTGAATACGCCTTGATAATCTGACTGAATAGTTCACTTGAAACAGCCAGAGCCATATGATCAACCAATGAGAGCAGTAGCGATTCAGCTTGACTGAGCATATGAGCATCTGCAAGTATGGATATCATCGTCTCATTCGACCTTGGCAGATGTTGGAACTCCTTGCTCTGCTGCGATGCCCACCTGTACAAATTCCATAGAAATCTTACATTTCTCACTTCTGCTGCACCAGGTCCAAAACCAATCAAAATGTCAAGAAAATCCTTAGGCTTCAGCTCAGAGACACGCCAAAACCGGCGGAGGGTCTCCGGTGAGAGCCATAAACCAGGCTTAAGAACAGCTTGCAAACTGCACTTCCCATCAAAGGTGTCCCCATTTCTCTCAAATATGTGAGAGCACTTGGCTATAACTAGACTCCCAATACCAGAGCACGATTTTAGTGCAGAATGGGCATCGGCTTCGAACGTTTGTCCTGTTTTCTGCTCCAAATTGAAGCCAGCATCCTCTGGAGCGCAAGCAAAGAATGAATTCCGCTTCTCCCCGACGCGGCTGCTGCGACCTCGCAACAAACTCCCTTTGTTGGTACTCAGCTCCGGGGAATTATTGGTGAACCCTCGGACTCCAATCTTGGATTCTCGCCTGACACCCGGGCTGGAATTGATTGAATCAATCAATTAGACCGAAAGAAACATCAGTGTAGGTGGTGAGATGAAAGCCCTCGCTCGTTTACCTCAAATACCGGAAACGGATTGTGCGGAGAAACCGCCATGCCATCGACGTCTACTCCGCTCGGACCTCCCAGCCCCGCCGCTGAGCAAGGCCCCGCAGCACACCGCATCTGATCAGCGAATCCCCGGTCCTGGCGAGTCAGGGGAGGCGGAACTGAGGCGAGCGAGAAATTGCGGCGCGAGGAACACGATGGTG
This sequence comes from Miscanthus floridulus, assembly GCF_019320115.1. NCBI lineage: Eukaryota > Viridiplantae > Streptophyta > Magnoliopsida > Poales > Poaceae > Miscanthus > Miscanthus floridulus. Next base: position 190,647,172 of record NC_089580.1, read on the forward strand.
CTCCCAAGCACTTTGGGCCGCCTTGCTGATGATGGCCCGCACGTGTTTTGGTTCGTGGCCCTTTTACGGGTTTGGTTGAGAAATTTCAATGTTTATTATTATTATAATATAAGTTAATAACATTGAATTTATGTGTCTCAATTCTTTTAACGTTCAGTCTGCACGTCTTTCAATACTTGGGGACTCGCTCAAATTCAGGTGACGGTTATTACATATATTTTAAGTTAAAATTTTAGAGTTCTTTATAATTATTTAGGCATAATTTGCATTTTTTAGATCTGAGAATAAAAAATATGTTTGACAAAACAATAAACTCGATAAAATTTGATTTATGTTGGCACAGAGACTATTAACAATTTATAATTGTTTATGTAGTTAGATAAGAACAAAATTTCGATATATTATATATAACATATAAAGATAATTAAGAAACCGCAAGAGGGCCAGTCCTTGGGACCGTTGAGGCCCCTCCACGTCGTCTCTCAGGGCGACGGGAGGGGCGATCCGCCGCTTCCCAAACAAGCCCCCACTAGCCACCTCCCTCGGGCGTCGTCACTGTAGTCCAAAAAGCGGCGCCAAAAATAGCGCTCGCTCGTAGCTTCCTCCCTCCCTCTCCCTTCTCCATCTAGTAATGGTCGAGCTCTGCAATGTCGCGCCGACGTACTTCGCCAGATCTGAGGTGGCTGGGTATAGATCTATTCGTTCCTAGTGGGTTTCATCCAGATTTGCATGCCCTCTCGCCTGCTCTCCTCGGGTCGTCCGCTTTAGCTTTTGTGGCAGTGCTTGAGACACCAGTCGCCCTTTGCTGCGAAGCAGCCTCCTTCCACGACACCACGCTATCGCAACCATAGTCCCCCATCGTAGGCCGGCTCCTTAGGTGCCGCTCCTGCTCGCTGTAGGCGGAGCTATGGCCATTCAGGCGGCGGTAGCCGCTCGGGTGGTGCGTCGTGTGGCACCGCCGGGAGAGCATTGACACGCTGGATCTGTGTCCTCTAGGTACGAATCCAACATCGTCCGCCCTAGATCTGGTGGTGATGGTGTCTATGCTATCGCTTACCGGTCGTGGCGGCCTTACTGGGCGTAGCAAGGGCACCCACCATCTTCAAGCATGGAGCCGACCATTCTGCGCCTCGTCTTGGAAGCAACAACTGTGGTGTCATGCGTGGTTGGTGTGTTTCACTACCGTGCGTAAGCTATCAAGAGCTCAAGCAGTGTTGCGCCCAAGGCTTGTTTCTCACTGATTGCTGGTATCCAAGGTAGGGTGTCTCCCCTCTTGCTCCATAAGGCATGAGGCTCGCAGCATGGTGGGTGAGGGCTAGTGCAGCGCTGTGGCCATTTTGCACAAGATGTTAAAGGCTCTAGCGGTTTCTTAGGGTCTTGGGGAGTATAGGCGAAAGCCATGCACATCTATGTCATTGTTGTCGACGGTGACGCCTTTGGGTGTCGCTAACCTCCTTGGAGGCGTCGTAGTAGCCTCCCCTAACCTTTGCAGCTCTAGGATACCTCTAGGTGAAAACCTAGCTCTAGTTCTTCCTACGTTGACGTCGCATCGTGTCGGGTTCATAAACTCGGGGTCCCTAATGGGCCCGCTTCCTAGCGAAAACTCGACCCAGCAGACGGCGTAGCGACAACGCGTGCCTCCTGGCCCGGCCCAAATACCTAATGATAGGCCGGGAGAGCGATCTGATCTCCGACCAAAAGGCCTAGCAAAAGAGGGGATATCATCATACTCTGACCTCCTTTTCTGACTAGGAATACGCCGGACCTATGCTTATAGCTCTTCCTCGATCGACACAGTCGGAGTCGATCGGGGACGTCCGCTCGATGAGGACCCAAGGATCAGGCAAAGTAGATAAGGTAAGGCGCTCAAGTCAACCGTAATACCGAGGACCGTACCCTGCTATACCCTGCACACCTATAGGACAGTGCCACTAGGCCATGCCAGATGAATACTATATAACCTTCCGGATGTGTCAGAACCCAAACAGTGTTGTGGGTGCCGACATTTACCATACCTAGAGAACACGGTAAAACCTGCCAGACGCGTCTGGGCATGAACAGTATTGTAGGCGTCGACAATCGTCTCGTATCCAATGGCATGAGCAACAAGACTAGGTAGCACACGTATATACACACACACTCTCTCTCTCTCTCTAACTTGTAAGGCCATCCCCTTCACCTATAAAATGGGATATGCTCTCTCCCAGCAGGGACGGTCATTCAGACTCTCGTCGGCTGGATTCTCTCTCTGGATCTAGCTCAAGAGAACCTAAGCATTTGAATAGCTCCATAACTCTAGATCTCAATAGCTACACAGAGCATACGCTCCAATATTTAGCGTGTGATTAGAGCACCTATCACTCTTAACCACTTGGTTTAGAGTCCGACCGGGCCTCTAACACCCCCTTCTCATTCCATACCTGTTTGTAACCCCACAACAAACTTTGAGCACATGGGCTTAGGAATAAAGTCACTGATCGACCGAAACTAAACGTAGGGCACGTTGCCTAAACTAGTATAAATCTTGTGTCATTGAGTGTTAGGACACATCCGATTATAAATACGTGGCAAAACTATAAATATTTACTTGTTGGTCACTTTTCGCACCGACACATCCTACTCGTAGGCGTCATCATGGAGGTACAGCTTAAATTTGGCCAAGCGCTCCCTTTAAGGTTCACTACTAGCTTTCCCTATGTGTAAAGATGGCAATTTCTACCCAAAACCCGATGGGTAATTACTTTATTAGGGCAAAGGTATGGCTAACTTTTTTACCCATGGGTAAGTTAATGGGAAAAAAGCCTTACCCAACGGGTAAAGCGGGAAAGAGTACAGGAATGCATTGCCCATACCCATTAACCCATGGGTAAATTAAACCTGATTCAATATGTCTAAAATCATGGGCCAACATGTAATATGTGATGAACTCACTAATTTAGTAGTATGTATGGGTGTAGCTATGTGGCTGTCATGCATGTGGTGGAGACTTGGTAATTCCTAGCTAGTATGCTCTATTGTATGTAAACTCGTGAAATTAGTCACTTAGTATTTAGTAACGATGGATTTATCTATTAGACTATTTGATTAGGTGTTCATGTAGCTTGTTTGATTGATGAATTTATTATTGATTTGTGATGCTTTGTCTGAAACTAGGAGCCTGATATATTGATACATGTAATTTTGATTTGCAAGCATTCTTGGAATCATGGGTAAGGATAACCCATGGGTACCCGTTACCCTCATGGGTAAGGGTATGGGAAAGAACTCTTGCCCGTACATGGGTATAGGTAAATTAGTGGGTAAAATATTTTCTTGTGGGTAAGGGTATGGGCAGCACATACCCAGCAGGTAATTACCAATTGCCATCTTTACCTATGTGGGCGCATAAGTCGCTTGCTGAATGGTATCTGCTGCCCATACCCATGGGTAAGTTAATGGGAAAAAAGCCTTACCCAGCGGGTAAGAGTATGGGAATGCATTGCCCATACCCATTAACCCATAGGTAAATTAAACATGATTCGATATGTCTGAAATCATGGGCCAACATGTAATATGTGATGAACTCACTAATTTAATAGTATGTATGGGTGTAGCTATGTGGTTGTCATGCATGTGGAGACTTGGTAATTCCTAGCAAGTATGCTTTATTGTATGTAAACTCGTGAAATTAGTCACTTGGTAGTTAGTAATGATGGATTTATCTATTAGACTATTTGATTAGGTGTTCATGTAGCTTGTTTGATTGATGAATTTATTATTGATTTGTGATGCTTTGTCTGAAACTGGGAGCCTGATATATTGATAGACGTAATTTTGATTTGCAAACATTCTTGGAATCATGGGTAAGGATAACCCACGGGTACCCATTACCCTCATGGGTAAGGGTATGGGAAAGAACTCTTGCCCGTACATGGGTATGGGTAAATTAGTGGGTAAATATTTTTTTGTGGGTAAGGGTATGTGCAGCACATACCCAGTGGGTAATTACCAATTGCCATCTTTACCTATGTGGGCGCAAAGTCGCTTGCTGAATGGTGTCTGCTGCCAGTTTCATCGCTCTAACGTCCTCTAGGATCCTTGATTGCTTCATCTCAACTTATGCCAGGTTAGCAAGACCATGGTCCTCTCTCTTGGATCTCCGCATTCTCCATTCGTCGATCCTCCCTACATTAAGGCTTCCTCCCTTTAAGGTTCATTGGTAGACGACGATTGGATCCTAGATGTGCTCCATAGATGATGTTCATCATGTCTGTCGTCTATCAACCTTGACTCTATGCCTTATAGTCATTTGGAAACTAGAGTTCTTTGGAGAGTTGTCACTTGGTGGTGCAATGTCCAACGATCAACGACATGTCTTTGACATGGGAGTTTATGCTGAAGCCTACAACTTGTTTCACCTCATGTATCTTGTTTGTGACTGTTTTCTTGTATTGTATTGCTCTATGGGTGTTTGTGTTGGTGTTCCTATCTCACCCCTGCTATTGTACCTCTAGGGTTCGCCCCATCTTATAACCTTCCATTCTCGACTTTGCCGGCATCTATGGAAATATATTCAGGTGGGAACTATCGCCCCCTCCCTCTGTGACTTGTCAAAAAAAACCCTGGAAGAGTCTGAGTTATTTATCACATAATCACACAAAAAAGTAGAAAAAATGAGTCATCAGAGTAAAATCTGTGTTGGTAAGTGTTGTGGACTCAATTGCCATGTCTTTGCAACAAATAGTTGTCAAGATGGATTCAAAAAAATAGTTGTCAAGATGGACCTCACTAGTACAACAGAGCAAAAAGACATCGAAGTGCACCAAATGCAATCAATATGTTTCCATACACAAAATGTACAATGTCACTTTATAGAGACATCGCCTAGACTCAACGGGCTAAAAGAAATCAAGCGACTGATAGATAGGAATTATGATATGATAAAATAAGAGTGATGCTATATATGTATCCAACAATAGATACACATGAGGACATGTGCTCTTAAAGCCATTTTTTGGTTTAGGGCATATGGCCCCATATACATCTATTTAGATGTATTTAGATGTATATGGGGATGTGTGTGTGGGTATTTAACAATGCAGATTCATATATATTCTTATGTCCGTCTAGGTTTGTGTCCCTATAGAGAAGGGTTTTTCTTTATGTACCCTAGTTTGTTGAGAAAACTAACATCATTAAAATCAATGGCTCATAGGTCTTTTTCGTAGACTTCACCACGATCCAATTGACATGGTCACTTCAAGGCTTCAGCATTCCTTCCCCTGACCAAACATATTGTAACACCCTTGGTGTTATACTATAAATTATCTCCTAAAACATGTTATGAGCGTCATGTTTATGTGTTAATGCATGTGATAAAGTGTATAGATCAATTTCTATAACTCAAAATGATCAACAAAAACGCTAAACGAAAGTTGCTCCATGATTTGTACATTCATCAAGTAGGGTTTAAAACCAATTTTTATTAAGCAAAAATGCTATAGAACATGTATATGATACTTAAATAAAGTTTGAAGTGCAAACTTTATAGATGACAGTGAAATACTTACGATCAAAAAATGATATTACTAGCTGATATTTCCACTAGCTTAGAAATCAAAAATTGAAAACAAATTAAGCTCAAAAACTTAGAAATTTTCAAGTCTGCCAATAGCTAGACATTACTATGTTTAGCAATTTATTGTGAGAGATTGGGTTAAAAGGTGGCGTAGTGTTATAGCTTGATTTGGTAGTCTCATATGCCATCTTGAGCATGGTAAAGCTGGTTTGGCTCCTGGAGCAACCGTTTGGTCGTGTTGAGTGCTTTAAAATTCGTGCGCGTCACATGTCTCAGGTTGGTTAGCGTCGGGTGCGCGGTCATCGCGTGGCCTCCCCATGCCGCGCACATGGTCGTGCATGTGCGCATTGCCGCATGCGGCCAGCCGTGGCTGCCTCTAGCCTAGCCATGGCTCGGCTACCGCTAACCCGCCGCGTGGAGCCGCTCCTGCTGCCGCTTGCCCTGTCCCGCGCTGTGCTACCGTCACGTCCACCACCGCTGCCTCATGTTGTGCCGCTATCGCTGCCATCGCATCATCGTCACACCCATGCCTATACGCTGTAACTGCTGCACCATGCTACATTGTTGGCCTGGTTTGATGCCGCGCGCACGTTTGTGGGCTTGTAAACCTAGTGTTTAATCTAGAAAATGAGCTATAAGTGTTTAACTCAACATGGTACAAGATAACTCTTATTTGAAGGTGTGAAGAAGCTTGTCCTTGGATCAAACTGAGTTAAATATCTTTAGCAAATGTTCTAGATTGAACCAAATTTGGGAAAACAGTCCTCACCCCATTAATTGACATTGATAATCTCAACCTATCTGCATTTTTGAACCTTTATGGTTATTGATGACAAAGGAGGAGAAATAGTATACAAAGATTATGAAAAGACAACAAAGAGGGAGAGAAATAAAGATATAAATGATAGGGGAAGAATTTGACATAGGGGGAGAGATATGACAAAAGAATAGGACCAATTAAAATTTTAAGCACACAAGTAGGGAGAGCAAGCTTATGAACTTGTATGCTGCATTTGAATATACATTTCATATATTTGCTTGCATGGCACAAGTTTTAAATTTTAATATCCCTGCTTGTGTGGTATATGCTAATTGTAGGTTTGAATGATGAAATAAAAAACTAGCATGCATATATTAAGTAACTAGACTCATGCCCATATTATGAAAATTAGACCCTTACTTCTAATGGTTGATCTCATAGGGTATTCTAGTTTTTATGGACGTCTAGTTACTCATGGTGCTAAGGATGGTATATTGGTGCACTCCAATTGGTATCATGCTTCAAAGGTCCGTCTCTTATACCTTAGCATCATTTGGTAGACATTGACTCATATATTTCCTATATAAACATATGTGCAAGCTATAATCCAAATTCTTAGCACATATGTAGGAGGAGCAATTGCTGCCATTCGAGGTTCATGAAACTTGTCCATATCCTTTTACACATGGTAAATATGCATGGGCAAGCAACATGGATTCAATTAAATTTTAATTCATATCTTTGTGTAAGGGTTGTCATCAATTACCAAAAAGGGAGAGATTGAAAGCTCTAGTTTGGTTTTGGTGAATTGATGAAACTATAAGTGCTAACCTAGTTCATCTAGGTGATCGTGAGATAGGTAGCATTATTCCAAGTGTGATGCCAATTAGCGCGTGAACCTCCAAGTGAGTGAATTGCCACAACGAGGACTAACTTGCCGGTAAGCAAGTGAACCTTGGTAAAAAATGATTGTGTCATCACTTGATTCTGAGGTGATTGATCTTCATTGGTATTCATTCTTATGATTGATTGGTTTATTTCTCAACTTGGCGGTATAACCATCTTGTTGTCTCTCTTTACATTACCGCAAACTAGTTGTCAAGCTCTTTAGTGTAGCTAGTCATGAGAGCTTATTAGTTTGGTTAGTGTGTGTGGCAGAATCGCCCAAAATATTACACTTATGAAGATGCTCATCTTCCACCAGACACTAAGCACCTCGAAAGCAGGCTACAACAGGCGGTATCCGTCGGGCACACCCTAAGGGAGAACACGAAAGATCCACATTTTTTCTAAGGATCCAACAATGAGAATGAGTTACAATACTGGTCCATTTCATACATCAGAGTTTCATAAAAAGTACATTATTACATTATCAAATGTCAGAGTGCAGAATAATGAACAGCGGAATTTAAAATAACATCTAGCGATAAGAACAAGAATCTATCTGTGCCCACCAGAAGAATCCTCCATACAAAGGTACTTCTCATGCATCACCTACAATAGGGATAAATAAACCCTGAGTACACAATGTACTCACAAGACTTATCCGACTAGAGGAAATAATTTCCTGACTCCAAGGAATATGATAAGCTTTATAGTTTGCTGGTTTCATTTGGGCAGAAAGCAATACTAATAGTGAGTTCTTACTTATGTTATTATTATTAGCCGTATTAAGTTATTAGCTATCTAGTCTATATAAGAACATGTTCTACTTTCAAGCAAGAGTTGAGCAATCAGTTCCTTTTCATCACCTCCTATCTTTCAGTTCTTACTATGATGCTAGAGTTAAGACACGTCATATCAACTCAGCAGCGATTTGTGAACCAATATGCCTAGCTGGGTGCCCTGAAAACACACGCCCCGCTTATACCCCAAGCACAAGCAAGACTAACCCATCACCCTCCTGTTCTAGGTGTCTAGGTCCCTATCCAAATTTGGACTCTAAGCCCTCACTCCTGAGTCTTGGACTCAGTGTGGTGCAAGGACCTCCACCATCCCTACCTCCAATTAGTCAGTCCGGAAAGAGCCGAATCCACGACAAGAGAGCAATAAGTCTTCCCTGTGCCCATACCCAAGTATGTGCTTGGGACAATAGATCTATGACTTGCCTAGCATCCATTACAACGACTGATCCTTAATCGATATAGATAGGGAAAAAGTATAACCGAACTATGCCCTATTGGCTATAGGACACAACCCCTTACACCCACTAGTACCCAACCATATCCCTGTTGGTCACCATTTCCTTTCCACCATTTTATCATGAGTGATCATATTTATCACCTATTTGCGAGTAACGATAGGTTACTCATGCTACCGGTATCTTGAGCATAGCAGCTACTCGACCTGAACTAGTAGGACTCATAAACAGATATATTTATGCATGTAGTTTCCATAAAATGCCTGTAACATAAATGCACATATATATCTATTCAGTGATTATTAAAAATAAGGTTATGCACCGGGGCTTGCCTTGGGCAGGCAACGGGTCAGTAAGGTCAGCACCAAAAGGCTCCAAGGCTCCCTCCTATATGAGGATCTCCTCCTTGTACTCCTCAATGACTTTGTTGTACTCCTGATCGTCGATGGGCACGAATTCTACCAGCTCGTGATCTACATACATAAAATGATGATGTAATGCTTAGTAATATAATAGCAGCAACTCTTAAAATAAAAGTACATCTGTTTAACAACTAAACTAGTGCTACTGACCATGGTACTAAGCTATCTATTGTTACCAATAATAGTGCGAAGTATGGCATTCATTATTATAGCAACTACATATATTTTTACTCCAATTGCTGATTTACGCTATATATGATAAAGCAAGGATAATAGCTACTCTACTTATCAACTTACTCTAGGGCTACGAAATTTACAGCAAGTACCTAATAATCTAGTGAGCCTACTGTAAAATTTTTATATCTATAGCTATCACCAATTTTTCACAAATATTCCTACAAATATTAATCTATATAATACTAAGCTCTTTAGTTTGAATTTATGAACCTACCATCATCGTAGCTAACTATAATATAACTGGACTAACAAGTAGATGGTATTTTTGTGAACCTAACAAAATTGGTTTCACTATTTTTGGACAACTACATAATTTACTATAATTTATCAAAGTTCAGCTAAAAACTTTATTGAATAAACACTTCCTATTTTACTGGAAATTGGAAAATGCAATTCTATCACGTGACCCCGTGCTTCGGCTCGGCCCATAATGGTGCGACGTGGCCCAACTCCGCTGGCCCATAGCAGAGTCATGCAGCTGGCCCTTTTAGCAAAAACACCCCCATTCTTTACCCTATTCACACAACCCACTTGAGTACTATTTCATCGAGTCATAGAGTTTGCATAAAGGCTCCTACTCCTCTTTGAATTCACGTTTTTTGTGGTCCCTAGCCAGACAAATAGGGCCACGGCCTCACCGGCCAAATGCCAGTGGCATAGCCCCTCTTCGGCACACACCAGCACCCCCATGAGCATCTACGTACCATGCGCGACTGATTGAGGTAACAAATACATAGAATGGCGCACCACGTAGGCGTGGCCACGTGCCGCAGTGGGGTCTGGCTGTGGTAGCTCGACGCTAGTGAAACCATCTACCCGAACACCTCTACTGCTACTCGATGACCATCAGTAGCCTAAAAGTAACCACCTTGAAGCCCTAATGGAATAGCTGTTGCGCCTAACTAAGCTGACCATAGGAGCGGCATCAAAGCTAGCTCACCAGCGGTCGCCCCCATGCTCCAGTGAGCCTTGGCCCTAATTGAGTCCACCAGCTACTCTAGAAGCAAGAGGACCTCACCAGCGATGTGATGGATAGACTGGGTGAAGGCACAAGGCTCGGCAAGATGGTCAGCCTTGAAAATGGGGTGACTCTATTTCCCAGCAAGCACGGCGACGGTGTCTCCGGTGACCCATGGCTCCACTGGTGAAACCACTGCACGAGCATGATCACCAAGTCAACCATTACGCAAGGCATAGACAAATTGAAATGGTGAAGCACCACACAACGCCCTAGCCGTGCGCCCACTCTAGCGGCCATGCTAGACCACCGTGAGGGAAACACCCCGCCTCACCTCATTGTAGGCCAAACGAACACTGGGATGACTTCACTCGAAAGCTAACTATCCTAGCTCCTAGTGTGCATAGTTAATTGGAAAACGGTGGAGTGGGTGAGGCCAATTGAGGAGTGACGCCTACGGACTTATGGCGGCCGGCGATGGCAAAATTTCAACTAGGCGCCCCTCCCTAGTTCCACCACCATAGTGGCTGATTAGGCATGACACCGTCCTTCCACCCGACCACCACACATGCACAATACAAAGGAAAAGGGCTAGCGCATCGATTCGGCTTTGGCATGGCTCGGCCAGCCGGTGACCTTCTAGGTGACATGACTAGCACCTTTGGCATGGCCTCGAGCGCAAGCATGAGGATGAGGCAAACATGATGAGCCCATGCACGTGCATAGCCAATGTCAACGGGAGCAATAACTAGACGACAGCACTGGATGGTATGCAGCGCGAGCGACGTGACGCGAGCAGCAGCCATGGGCGGACGCGCTGGAGGAGGGCAGAGCAGCTAGGCTTGGCTGGGCCCAGCACACGCACCGGGTGCTAGAGCAAGGTAGCAGGGGACCCTAGCCAGTAGCATAGGGCCAACATGTGGTGTGTGCGCACGCAGGTGCGACGGTGGCCGGTGCGGGAGCGTACGTGACATGCTAGGGCAGCAACATGGTGTGGCTAATAGGGCGAGGATAGTGGCAGGGACAACTAGTGTGGCGGCCCACGCATGGCGTGCCCACACAAGTGTGGCATTGGCAACGCGACTGGTGTAGCAGCGTGCTAGGCAGGTTGGCACAGCCATGCCAGGCCGAATAGGGCAATGACCGTGCCTCAGGCGCTGGCATGGCCCAACCCATGACGTGCATGCTTTTTAAAGCCATTCAAAAACTCAAACCCAACGATTCAAGAGTCGAACCCGCTATTCCACACTCAAAAGAGTACCTAGGGCTAGCCAACTGTGCCAAAACATCTCGCCACTTCTTAACCCGATCGCTCCACAAAAATTTCCGAACATGGCTTTGTCAACCCATTTTCAAACTTACGCGAACTGACTTAAACTTCGAATAGTTTCGCGTCGAATTCCTTTTCCGAGCTTCTTGATATATTTGCTAGCGAACCTCGTCCTCGACCATACACATTTCATTGTCGCCTATGAAGTTCATACTACAAACTTTATCAAAGTTCACATAAATGTTCTATAGCATTTTTGTTCGATAAAAAATCACTTAGAATACTAAACGATATTAAGCGACATGAAGCGTAACATTTGTTTCTTGTTTTGGATGAACGTTACAAGTGTCGTACATTGATTTATACTTTATGTTACACACATTTACACATAAGTATGATACTCATGCAGTGTTTTAGCAAAAACTATACAAATGTAACACCGAGGGTGTTACAAATCTACCCCCTAAAATAAAATCTCGACCCGAGATTTCATATGCCTAGTGTGAGAAAGAGATAGGAAATACATTTTGGTGCAGCAACTACCTATCAGAACTGGCGAGGAGGTGGGGGTAATGCTACAATAGGTAACTCTCTTGTTCCTAGGTGGCTTCATCCTCGGAATGGTTTTGCCACTGGACTTTGTAAAATTTTACCACACTGTTCCTAGTTACTCTTTCTTTTTCATCCAGGATTTTTATAGGGTGCTCAACATAAGCAAAATCTGGCTAGAGAGGAAGTCCTTCAATTTCCACAGCTTCATCAGGAACCCACAGACATTTCTTCAGTTGTGATACATGGAACACATCATGTACCGTAGATAGAATATCCGAAAGCTATAGACGGTAAGCAACTAGGCTACACTGCTTCAAGATTTTGTAAGGGCCCGTATATCGGGGAGCTAGCTTGCCATAGATACCAAATTGATGCACTCCTCTCATATGAGACACCTTAAGGTACACATAATCCCCAACTTTAAACTCCAAAGGCCTTCTTCACTTGTCGGCATAGGCTTTCTACCAACTCTGGGCTACCTTCAAATGACTCTGAATAAGAATGACTTGCTCATGAGCCTCCTTGATGAATTTTGGCCCAAAATACCAATGGTCTCCCACTTCAACCTAGTTGAGTGGTGTCCTACACTTTCTTCCATATAGAGCTTCAAATGGTGCCATGTGGATACTTTCCTGGTAGCTATTATTGTAAGAAAATTCAGCTAACTTCAGGCATCCATCCCACTTCCTAGGAAAAGAAATGGCACAAGCTCTCAACATATCTTCAAGCACTTGATTTTCACCCTTTTGGTTTGGCCATTAGTCTGGGGGTGATAGGCTAAACTGTGGAGGAGACTAGTTCCAAGACACTCCTAGAGTTGCTCCTAGAAATGAGAGACAAAAACTGATCTCCTATCAGAGATGATAGTGAGGGGAACTCTGTGTAGAGTCATAATTCGGTCTAGGTACAAATCGGCATACTGTTTGGCAGAATTTTTAGAATTCACTAGGAGAAAATGAGCGGACTTGGTGAGGTGATCCACAATGACCCAGATAGAGTTATAGCCCTTAGTTGTGCGGGATAAACCCATAATGAAATCCATAAAAATATCTTCCCACTTCTAAATGGAAATGGGCAAGGTCTGCAAATATCCTGGGGTGCGCATGATCTACTTTAACCCTACCACAAATGTCGCACTCCGCGACATGCCAAGTGATGTTCTGCTTCATGTTGGACCACCAGTACAAGTGACGTAGATCATGATACATCTTGTTGCTGCCAGGATGAATAGATAGCTTCAAATGGTGAGCTTCATTCAAAATCTTTCTTCTCAACTCCTCACGGAATGGAACCACCAGCCTATACTTGTATCTTACTACACCATGCTCATCAACACTAAAGTGAGGGCCACGCCCTTTGGCAATCAACTTTCTGATGTGGAGAATTTCTTCGAGGTCTTCCTTTTGCTCTCAAATAATCTACTTCAGTAATTCTGAGGTCAATGCAATGTGAGCCAACACCTCTGCATGGTTGAGAGACAAAGGTGTTTCCTCAACCTGGTGTGATTTTTGGCTCAAAGCATAGGCTACTACATTAGCCTTTCTTGGATGATAATAGACTTTCAAGTTGTAATCCTTTATCAATTTTAACCATCTCATTTGCCTCATATTCAGCTCCGACCGAGTGAAAATATACTTGAGACTCTTATGATCTATAAAAATGTACACTATGTTGCCTAATAGATAGTGCCTTCAAATCTTCAGAGCGTGGACCACAGTAGCCAGCTCTAAGTCATGAGTGGGGTAATTTACTTCGTGCTTCTTCAGTTGGCGTGAAGCATAAGCTATCACACACCCATCTTGCATTAGCACACACCTCAGCCCTATCTTCGAGGCACATAGTATACATCAAAGGGTCGATCAATATCTAGTTGGGCCAACACAGGAGCAGTGGTTAGAAATGTCTTCAGAGCTTGAAATGCTTCTTCACAGGCTAGACTCCAATCAAACTTAGCTTCTTTTTGGAGCAGCTTAGTCATTAGCTGGGCTATCTTGGAGAAATCTAAAATGAAATGCTGATAGTACCCAGTGAGACCAAGGAACTGACAAATCTGGTGCATAGACTTGGGAGACTTCCAATCCAACACATCTTGCACCTTGCTGGGATCTACTGAAACACCATCAGGTGTCAACACATGCCCCAAAAACTGCACTCAATCTAACCAAAATTAACACTTGCTGAATTTGGCATAAAGTTTGTGTTCCCTTGGTCGAGACAATACTATCCAAAGGTGTTGGGCATGCTCTTCATCATTCTTAGAATAAATTAGTATATCATCAATGAATACTACCATAAACTTGTCCAGCTCTGGCATAAAGACTGAATTCATCAAGTACATGAAGAAGGTAGGAGCATTGGTGAGACCAAAAGACATCACTAGGTACTCATACAACTCATACCTAGTAGAGAAAGTTGTCTTTGGTATATCATGTGGCCTGATCTTGATCTGATGATAGCCTAATCGGAGATCAATCTTTGAGAACACCTTGGCACCCGCTAGCTGATCGAACAAGGTATCTATGTGGGGCAAAGGATACTTGTTCTTAAGTATTACCACATTAACAGGGTGGTAATCCACACACATCCATAGAGTACCATTCTTCTTCTTCACAAAAATGGTTGGGCAACCCGACAATGAAGAACTAGGATGGATGAAACCTTTTTTCAGCAACTCTTCTAGCTGCTTCTTCATTTTAGCCAATTCCCTTAGAGCCATGCGGTATGGGCATCTAGAGATAGGGGTAGTACCAGGCTCTAGCTCAATGGAGAATTCTACCTCTCTATTCGGTGGCAACCCAGGAAGATCTTCAAGAAACATCTAGGAACTCACATACCATAGGGATGGGGGTAAGATCAGGAGAGGCTTCAGCATGGGCAACAATAGATAAGACTAGATCTAAGGGTACTAGAAGAGACATCCTATCCTCAGAAGAAGGAAGTCATAACTCGACACTTCTCCACTTCAAATCTAAGACTACCCCAAAAACCCGTAACCAGTTCATTTCAAGAATAGCATCAATGCCTTACCCAGGCATTACCATGAACTATAGGCGGTAAGTGTGGATGTGTTGACACCGTTTTTTGCACATGTCAGAATAATCGGAGTGGACCAATCGGCAAGGGGAAAGTTATTGAATACTTTGATAGCCAATGAAAGCCAGTTTGTAAAAATGGTTGCCGATAGTTGGTGATGATCGATGGAAAGGTTGATTTGGACTCGAGCGTTGCCGATGAGGCTGGAGGAGTTGTTGTCGATGCCGATGAAAGGAGTCTTGAAGACTACTGCCGATGAAACAGGGAGTATGCCGATGAAGGAAGTCTTGAAGACTACTGCCGATGAAACAGGGAGTATGCCGATGAAGGAAGACTTGAAGCCTACTGCCGATGAAATAGGGAGTATGCCGATGGGAAGGAGGACAGTGAGATTTCCATCGTGGTTGAGGCGGACAGGGAAATAGATAGGAGTTGATTTCCTTTTCTGTATTTGTTAGGTTATGATTCGTGTAAGAGTCACGTATTTCCTTAGATATGGGATTGGTGTCCTAGTTGTGTTTGGTTGTGTCTCTTTAGATCAGGGTATAAATATGGAGTAAGGGGCAATGTAATAAAACACCAATCAATATCAAAACCAACTTTTACTCCTATTTGCATCTACTTTTCGGCGACTTCGTCAATTTGCATATTTTTTCTTTTTACGAGTTCTCATTGATTCGGCGAGCTGCATCGCTTCAGCGCGATCTTCGGCGATTCTCGAGTTCCGCGTGAGCACCTCTTGGCCATGGCTTCCGGGCGTATCGCTGTTGTCAGGACCAAAGTGTTCGTTTCTTCATCCTTGTCGATTAACAGGTCAAATCGACTGGCACGCTTTGGATATCGATTCGGGTATTAGCCCTTTGTGTTTGCAGATCACTTTTGCATCAACAGGATGGCTAATACGAAGCTTACCGTGTTCGTTCGGGTATTGATGAATATTTGTGAACCCATAGTATGGATTCTATAGGCATACGATATAGTCATAAGTGGTAAGTTGTGCCGGTCTACAAATCCCATGCTCATAAATGAATGTGATGCACCAGAATCGAACAACACATAAGCTGGATGGGAATCGATGGTAAATATACCAGCCATCACTGGTTTCTGCTACAATATCTGCTCCACATCTGTGAAATGCACCTGTCTAGATCTGCTAGGCACTTTCTTCTTGATTACGGTCCTCCTAACAAGATTGAAGTTCACCGATGGTTGAGTAGACTAAGCTGCCTGGTTCTGATTACAAGCTTGGGCATAGTGGCCATCTTTGTCACACTTGAAGCAAGCACCAAGCTTGTTTCAAAATCCCTAGCGAGGTGGGACCTGCTATCCCTAAGGCTATTGGGGTTGCACCTGCTGGGTGGGAGCATAGTACTGTGTGGAAGAAGTCTAAGAAGTTTGCTAGGGCTGTCGAAACGAAGGCCTGCCTGATGATTCATAGGGCCCCCATCAGACAACCTATACCTTCTGAGTGTGAGGGTGGTTGGAAGTCCCTATAGCCACCCGCTTCCTCTTCCACTCTACCTAGGACTCTCGCTGAAATCCCTCTATGGCGATGGCAGCGTTCATTAGTGCCTCGAAGGTCTGATAGTTCACCATGTATAGCTTCTCCTAAAGGATAGAAGAAAGGCCATGAAAGAAGCAGTCCTTCTTGTCATTAGTGTCCACATGAATGCCAGCATACTAGGATAGGTAATTGAACTTATTAACATAATCCATCACTGTCATACTCCCCTGACGTAGCTGCAGGAACTCAGTCAGCTTCCGGTTGATGACACCAGCAGGGATATAGAACTCTTTGAATGCTATGGTAAACTCCTGCTAGGTTGCCGGATGATTAGGCTGCTGCATGGCATAGAAGGTATCCCACCATGCACTTATGGAGCCTAATAGTTGTTGTGTTGCAAAGCGCACTTTCTGCTTGTCGGCCACATTGAGCAACAGAAACTTCTGCTCCAGGATGTGTAGCCAGTGCTCCACATCCAGGGGCTCATCTATTAGTGTGAAGGTGGGTGGGTGGGTCTTGAGGAAGTCCTAGTAAGAGGGTCCCTAAGGATGGTGGGCACCACCCCCATTCCCACCATTGCCCTCGTGGCCTCCACGGGCGAAACCCACGACAGCTTGTGCCATTTCTCCATGGCACGAGCTGACTCTCGGTGAGCAGCCAATAGCTCTGCCATCATCTTAGCATGAGTCATCGGAGGCGGTGGTGGTGGAGGAGGAGGAGCCAAAAGTGGAGCCAAATGGCTCTCCCCGTTGTGCTCATGGGCCTAGCCACTCTCGCCTTGGCCCTCGCCAAGACCATGAGCCGCCCTAGCACTGGTGCTCCCATGTCTGGACCTTAGATTCATCTGTATGAGATAGGAACCATCCATTTAGAATAACCTTCATGATCAGAAGCGAGGAATTAGAGGAATGATAGCACATTTATTAAAGCATTTCTTTAGTTAGTCCTATCAATTTACTAATTCAATTATATGTGTAGGGGGATTTTGGTTTAAGTAAGATGCTATTATTATGATGCATGCTTCGGCCTATACGTTCATTCAAGCCAGAATATAGCAGCATTCATAAAATTTTTAGCACATCGCACACTCACTTTTCGTAATCCTAAGCGATTTCTTACGCAACGTAAGTCAGTGTACCTGTAGAAAACTAATTAGATAAACCCGTGCCGCTATCCTAGATAGACCATATTGTTAGGGCTTATACTTATTTAACTAACTTAATCACATCCTACTTTTCACAAAGCTTTTATTGGTCAAATTTTTAAATTTTTGAAAAAGAGTGATGAAACTCATAACCATTATTGGCTCTGGTACCAACTGTGGCAGAACCACCCGAAATAGCACACTTATGGAGATGCTCATCTTTCACCAAACACTAAGCACCCCGAAAGCAGGCTACAACAGGCGGTATCCGTCGGACACACCCCAAGGGAGAATACAAAAAATCCGCATTTTTCCCAAGGATCCAATAATGAGAACGAGTTACAATACTAGTCCATTTCATACATCAGAGTTTCATAAATAGTACATTATTACATTATCAAATGTTAGAGTGCAGAATAATGAACAACAAAATTTAAAATAACATCTAGCGATAAGAACAAGGATCTATCTGTGCCCACTAGAAGAATCCTCCACATAAAGGTACTTCTCATGCATCACCTGCAACAGGGGTAAATAAACCCTAAGTATACAATATACTCGCAAGACTTATCCGACTAGAGGGAATTTCTCGACTCTAAGGAATATGATAAGCTTTATGGTTTGCTGGTTTCTTTTGGGCAGAAAGCAATACTAATAGTGAGTCCTTATGTTATTATTATTAGCTGCATTAAGTTATTAGCTATCCAGTCTATATAAGCACATGTTCTACTTTCAAGCAAGAGTTGAGAAATTAGTTCCTTTTCATCACCTCTCATCTTTCAGTTCTTACTACAATGCTAGAGTTAAGACAATTCGTACCGACTCAGCGGTAATTCGCGAACCAATATGCCTAGCTGGGTGTCTTGAAAACACACGCCCCGCTTGTACCCTAGGTATAAGCAGGACTAACCCATCACCCTCCTGTCCTGGGTGTCCAAGTCTCCATCCAAACTTGGACTCCAAGCCCCCACTCCTAAGTTCCGGACTTAGTACGGTGTAAGGACCTCTGCCATCCCTGCCTCCAATCTATCGGTCCGGAAAGAGCCAGATCCATGACAAGAAAGCAACAAGTCTTCCCTGCGCCCATATCAAGTATGTGCTCATAACAATAGATCTGTGACTTGCCTAGCGTACATTGCAACGACCGGTCCTTAATCAACACAAACAGGAAAAAAGTGAAACCGTGCTATGCCCTATTGGCCGTAGGACACAACCCCTTACACCCACCAGTACCCAACCATATCCTTGCCCGATCACCATTTCCTTTCCACCATTTTATCATGAGTGATCATATTTATCATCTATTTGCGAGTAACGACAGGTTACTCACGCTACCGGTATCCTGAGCATAGGAGCTACTTGACCTGAACTAGTAGGACTCATAGGTAGATATATTTATGCATGTAGTTTCCATAAAATGTCTGTAACATAAATGCACATCATATATCTATTCAGTGATCATTAAAAATAAGGTTATACACTAGGGCTTTCCTTGGGTAGGTGATGAGTCAGTAAGGTCAGTACCAAAAGGCTCCAGGGCTCCCTCCTATACGAGGATCTCTTCCTCATACTCCTTAATGACTTTGTCGTACTCCTGTTCGTCGATGGGCACGAATTCTACCAGCTCGTGATCTACATGCATGAAATGATGATGCAATGCTTAGTAATATAGTAGCAGCAACTCTTAAAATAAAAGTACATCTGTTTAACTACTAAGCTAGTGCTACCAACCATGATACTAAGCTATCTATTGTTACCAATAATAGTGCGAAGTATGGCATTTATTATTATAGCAACTACATGTATTCTTACTCCAAGTGCTTATTTACGCTATATATGATAAAGCAAGGATAATAACTACTCTACTTATCAACTTACTCTAGGGCTATGAAATTTACAGCAAGTACCTAATAATCTAGTGAGTCTACTGTAAATTTTTTATATCTATAGCTATCACCAATTTTCCATAAATATTCCTACAAATATTAATCTACATAATACTAAGCTCTTTAGTTTGAATTTATGAACCTACCATCATCGTAGCTAACTATAATCTAACTATACTAACAAATAAATGGTATTTTTGTAAACCTAACAAAATTGGTTTCACTATTTTTGGACAACTACACAATTTACTACAATTTATCAAAGTTTAGCTAAAAACTTTATTGAATAAACACTTCCTATTTTACTGGAAATTAGAAAACGCAATTCTATCGCGCGGCCCACGCGCTTTGGCTTGGCCCACAACGACACGACACATGCGCACATGCAACGTGACCCACGCGGGGGGCGACGTGGCCCAACTCCGCCGGCCCACAGTGGAGTCACGTGGCTGGCCCTTTCAGCAAAAACATCCCCGTTCTTTACCCTATTTGCACAACCCACTCAAGTACTATTTCACCGAGTCACAGAGTTTGCATCAAGGCCCCTACTCCTCTTTGAATTCAAATTTTTCGCGGCCCTAGCCAAACAAACAGGGCCATGGCCTCACCGGCTAAACGCCGGCGGCATAGCCCCCCTCTGGCACACACCAACACCCCCATGAGCATCTACGTACCATGCATGACTGATTGAGGTAACAAATACATAGAACGGTGCACCACACAGGCGTGGCCACGTGCCGCAGCGGGGTCTAGCCACGGTAGCTCGACGTCGGCGAAACCATCTACCCAAACACCTCTACTGCTACTCGGTGACCATCAGCAGCCTAAAAGTAACCACCTTGAAGCCCTAATGGAATAGTTGCTGCACCCAAGTAAGCTGACCAAAGGAGCAACATCAAAGCCAGCTCACCGGTGGCCGCCCCCACGCTTCGGTGAGCCTTGGCCCTAATTGAATCCACCAGCTACTCTAGAAGCAAGAGGACCCCACCAGCGATGTGACGGATGGACTGGGCGAAGGCACGAGGCTCGGCAAGATGGTCGGCCATAAAAATGGGGTGACTCTGTTTCCCAGCGAGCACGGCGACACCATCTCCGGTGACTCATGGCTCCACCAACGAAACCACTACACAAGCATGATCACCAAGTCAACCATTACGCAAGGCACAACCAAATTGAAATGGCGAAGCACCACACAACGCCCTAGCCATGCGCCCGCTCTAGCGGCCATGGCGAACCATCATGAGTGAAACACCCTGCCTCACCTCCCTGTAGGCCGAACGAACACCGGGACAACTTCACTCAAAAGCTAACTATCCTAGCTCCTAGTGTGCACAGTTAATTGGAAAATGGTGGAGTGGGTGAGGCTAATTGCAGGAGCGACGCATACGGACTTATGGCGGCCAGCAATGGCAAAATTTCAACTGGGCGCCCCTCCCTGGTTCCACCACCACAGTGGCTGGTTAGGCACGACACCATCCTTCCACTCGACCACCACACATGCACGATACAAAGGAAAAGGGCCAGTGCATCGATTCGGCTTTGGCATGGCTTGGACGGCCGATGACCTTCTAGCGACATGACTAGCACCTTTGGCGTGGCCTCGAGCGCAAGTGTGAGGACGAGCCCACGCGCATGAACATCTAATGTCAATAGGAGCATTAACTGGACGGCAGTGCCGGACGGCACGCAGCGCGTGTGACACGACGCGAGCAGTAGCCATGGGCGGACGCGCTGGAGGAGGGTAGAGCAGCCAGGCCTGGCTGGGCCTAGCGCGTGCACCGGGTGCTAGAGCAAGGCAGCAGGGGAGCCTGGCTGGCAGCGTAGGGCCAACGCGCGGTGTGTGCGCACGTAGGTACGACGATGGCCGGTGCGGGAGCTTACGTGGCATGCTAGGGCAACAACACGACGTGACCAGTAGGGAGAGGACAGTGGCTGGGATGGCCAGTGCGGCGCCCCACGCGTGGCGTGCCTGCACAAGCATAGCATTGGCAACGCGGCCGGTGCAGCAGCGTGCCAGGCAGGCTAGCGTAGCCGTGCTAGGCCGAACAGGGTAGTGACCACGCCCCAGACGCTGGCATGGCCCAACCTATGATGTGCATGCTTTTTAAAGCCATTCAAAAACTCAAAACCAACAATTCAAGAGTCAAACCCGTTATTCCACACTCAAAAGGGTACCTAGGGCTAGCCAACCGTGCCAAAACATCTCGCCACTTCTTAACCCGATCGCTCTACAAAAATTGCCGAACATGGCTTTGTCGACCCATTTTCAAACTTACGCGAACTGACTTAACTTCGAACGGTTTCGCGTCGAATTCCTTTTCCGAGCTTCTTGATATATTAGCTAGCGAACCTCATCCTCGACCATATGCATTTCATCATCGCCTATGAACTTCATACTACAAACTTTATTAAAGTTCGCATAAACGTTCTATAGCATTTTTGTTCAATAAAAATTCGCTTAGAATACTAAACGATATTAAGCGACATGAAGTGTAACATTTGTTTCTTGTTTTGGATGAACGTTACAAGTGTCATACATTGATTTATACTTTATGTTACACACATTTACACATAAGTATGATGCTCATACAGTGTTTTAGCAAACTATACAATGTAACACCGAGGGTGTTACAGTGTGGCTCTTAGTTAGCCTTTGAGAGCACACTAACTTAGTGTAGTGATATAGTCATTGTATGGATAGAGACTATAGAAACTAGAATTGTGGTAGGTGGCTTACATTTTTAGTAGACTAGCGCAATACTCAATTTACCTCATATTTGTCTAACCGGTTTGCTAAGTGTTGTTGTAGAAATTTTTTAATAGGCTATTCACCCTCCTCTAGCCATTAGGACCTTTCACCGATGATGTCGCCAGTGCCATCGCTCGTTGCACCGGAGCACGTGAGGGAGGCCAGGGACCCTACCGTTGTAAAGAGAAGTACAAGGTTCTTGTTGCGTAAGTGCTATCTCTAGGAAAAGTAACGTGGACTGCGGGTTGTTTTTTTATAATCTAGGGGTGCTTTTGTTAATGTGCCAGCGTGCGCGGGGGATTTCCCCATCGCAGGCTGTCTCCACATGGGCCGGTGCCGCGCGCTCGTGTGCACGTGCGCTGTGTCGTGTGGGTCGTGCGTGTGGGCCGTGCGAGAGAATATATTTTTCTTTTTCATGAGGAATTAGAAATAGTTTTCTAATAGAATTTTTGAGCTAATCTTTGGTAAATCATATAAAATCATGTAGATATCCAAAAATTGTAAAACAAATTTTGTTAAGTTCCTATAATTGTGCTCTATCTGTTATTGTATTTAGTTCATATATATACATATTGATACCATGAGCTATTAAATCATCTAAGAGTGCTTAATATTATTAGGTTAAATATTGTAAGAATTTTTGTGATAGATTGGTGATAGCCTTAGCCCTAAAAATTTAATAGCAGGATCGTGGTATTATTATGTGCTCATTGTAATTTTTATAGCTTTAGAATAGACTAGACATAAGGATATTTAAATGCTCTTTGTTTCAAATATACATTAAATTATTAGTAGAAATAAAGATATATTCTTCAATTATAAAGCTAGGTGTGTGTTATTTAAACCCAACACTTTGCTTGGTAAAGATGATAGTTAGCTTAGTGCCTTAGTCATTAGAGCTAGCTTAGTAGCTTAGCATGTGTATTCTTAATTTAAGAGTTGTTGTTGCATAAATACTAAGTGTTGCATCATCATTGCATGCATGTAGAGAACGAGTTGGTGGAGATCGTGACGACCAGCGATCATGAGTACGAGGAGGTGATCGAGGTGTATGAGGAGGAGATCCTCGTGCAGGAGGAGGTTCTGGAGCCACCACTGACTGACTCAGCTAACACCGCGCCTGCCCAAGACAAGTCTCGGTGCATAACCCTTATTTTTATAATCACTGAATATATATGTGTGTTGTGCATTTATGTTACAGGATCTATATTGAAACTACATGCATAGATAAAAACTACCTATGAGTCCTACCAGCATAGGTCGAGTAGCTGCTATGCTTAGGCTATCGGTAGCATGAGTAACCTGCTATTACTCGTAATAGGTGATTATTATTATTACTCTCATGATAAAATGGTGAAAGAAAATAGAGACCGGGTAGGGATATGGTACGGGTATTGGTAGGTGTAATAGGTTATGTCCCGCGGCTAACGGGATATAGCTTGGTTGCACTATTTTCCTTGTCCGTATCGGTTAAGAACCGTCTGTTGCTATGAATGGTAGTCAGGTCACAAACTTATTATCCTAAGCACATACTTTGCTTATGGGAGCAGGAAGGCTCGTTGCTCTCTTATCGTGGGTTCTGGCTCTTTCCAGACCGACTGATTGGAGGCGGGATGGTGGAGGTCTAAGCACCACATTGAGTCCGAGACTCAAAAGTGGGGGCTTGGAGTCCAAATTTGGATGAGGACCTGGACCCCTTGACAAGAGACTGGTGGGTTGGTCTTGCTTGTGCCTAGGGTACTAGCAGGGCATGTGTTTCGGGGTACCCAGCTAGGATATATTGGTTCATGAATTGTCATGTGATACGGTACGACTTGGCTATGGTCTAGCATCGTAGTAAGAACTATAAGATGAACGGGGATGAATGGATCTGATTGCTCGACTCTTGCTTGAAAGTAGAACAGGTGCTTACATAGAATGGTTAGCTAATGAACTAATCATGACTGCTAATAAAACACATACATAAGGATTCACTACTAGTAATGCTTTTTTTAAAAGGAAACCTAGCAAATCATAAAGTTAATCATATCCTTAAGAGTCAGAAAATTTTTCCCACTAGTTGTGTAAGTCTTGCGAGTACATTATGTACTCGGGGTTTATTTACCCCTGTTGTAGGTGCAGCTTGAGGAGTGGCTATTGTGTGGAGGATTCTTCTGGTGAGCATAGACGGATCCTTATATCTTATTATTAGATGTTTATTTCAATTCCGCTGTTTAAATTCCGCACTCTAAACTTAGTATTGTAATAATGTATTTTTGAGAACTATTGTTGTATGAAATGGACTAAGTATTATAAACTCGTACTCACTATTGGATCCTAGATGAAAATCATGGATTATTCGAGTTCTCTCTTGGGGTGCGCCCATCACTATTGGATCCGATGTAGCTTTACTTTCGGTGTGCTTAGCGTCTGGTAGAAGATGGGCGCCTCCGAAAGCGTGCTATTTCGGACAGTTCTGCCATACATATGTCCTTAGGAGCTTGGTAGCATTTTATTTCTTATTTTTCTTTATTTTTTATGAGCACTTTGAACCCCGGTACTCGCCACTCTAAAAATTCGTTGTTTACATCCCCTTTACCTTTTATTGCAGATATAGAAATATAAATATATATGCTACCTTTTTATATTGTCACGAAATGTGATCTATTTTTTCTTAAGAAATAAGTGCATCTCCAAGAGTTTCCAAAATCCACTTTCAATCTTGATTTTTTTGGTAAAAGATTAAAAATTTTCTCTCCAACAACTCGACCTAATCGTGTGGAAATATACGCGCGCCTAGATCGGCCAATCCGCAGGTGGAAGAATATGGAGAAAGATAAGGAGTAAGACAGAATTCCTAATATAGATGTACAACAGAGAAACAAAGTATAAAAGTGATCAGGGTGATTTGCCAAATTATTTTTTAATATTTTAGGAGCGAGATTTTGAAAATTATTCACGAAACCCAACAAATATACTACCAACGGCTCCATATTGGCCTCTTGCTCTTGCCTATCGCCAACCTTCGTCCTTAGCAGCCTCTTGATCGTCGCGTCCTTCCCTCCCTTGTCCAATCATTGTTGTCCTCCGTTCATAGCCAGCGGCGGCCCCAACGTTCCGCCCCTACGCTTGCCTCCTCTCCCTTGCGGCCGTAGAGCGCAAGGCCTCCTAACCCCCCTAACGTTTGGTACGTTTAGTGTAGACTTTAGTACTATAATATTTTAGGCGACTAAATGATACAAAAAAATTAAGAAATCATATCATATCATATACTCTTATAAAATTAAATCTCACTAGATGATTTCTCTCTTCATATAAAGTGTTCACGTCATTCCTCACTAAAAGCCAGACAAATAATTTAGCCTGCAGCGGGCTAAATGCATGTGCCATATCATATAAAGTAAGTGATACAGTGTACTCATATATAATAGGTTGGATGGAAGATGGGCTGTATCAAATCCACAAGCAATTAATGTTTTGCAGTTGTAGCCGAGTACAACGGTAGCTCCCAGCCAGCAACCGACTGCAAGGTAGCCTTTTTGTCTCGTAATTTGTGATTCAGCCGGCGAGAAGCTAAGCGCGGGCTCGGCACCCTCTCTCCTAACGTGGCACTATTACTGTTGACGTGGAGCTCATCTCGCTGACCTAAATACCTTATTATACCTGCTCTGAGTGATCCATCAGATGTTCTATTTCTTTGTGCAAAGTGTCCACATTATTTTTCATTAAGTCCATGTCATTCCTTATTAATTACATAAAAATGTCCACGTCGTTGCTATCATGTGGTGTCCGCATCATTCTCCATTAGGTGATCTCACTAGGTGTTTTATCTCTTCATGCAAGGTATCCATATCATCCCTACTAAGTCAATGTCATCCCTTATTACAAAAAATATCCACGTCCTATCATGTGCAATACTTTTAATATTTAATCTATTAGCATACAAGTTATCTACGTACGCTATTTGTTTCATCGCCTATTCCTCTATAATAAAATCAAATAATTTATTGGTTTTTCTTCTATTAGCTTACCGATTTTTTAGTAGATATGATATAATAAAATAACATGCAAGTCAAATTATATACATTCAGAATATAGAATACCCTATAGTATGTTATGTATATAGTAGATTTATTTTTAAGAAAATCCCACGGCAACGCATTGAGTATGCTTCTAGTAATATAATGCCTACTCGGCAGTTTGTAGAATTTCAAACTCAGAGACTGATATATATATTTATATATCCCACAGTGTGTGGGACATTTATCTCTCTTAGCGAAGCGCATCTTTCATATGACTTTTTGAATAGAGATACCAAATATTTATATATGATAATTTTAGAGCTATGAATCGGGCCACGAAAGTTGCCCAGCGCTCCGTTTCCTTGACTCTTGAAACCGTAGAAGATTTATTTGGAGCCTTCTTTTCAAGCGTACGAGTTGACAAATTAGGTTAGCTATACATATATTGGTCGCGACCGGAATCTTTATGAATGTGTCGTGTGCTGTTTGTGTATATAATAAAAAAAGCTGGGTCTATTTGGAATATAGGAGTTTTATTAGAATCACATAAGATTTTCACGGAATCAGTTTAGGTCGTGTTTGGCCGGGCTCCGCCCGTGGTGCTTCGTTGCGGGAGCCGGAGCCAGAGCTACGAAGCCACAAATTCGGGCTCCTCCTCCGTACGTGCAAAAGAGCTTCGGCTCCTCTGGTGGACGAGCAGAAGCGGCTTCTCCGGCCAGCGTGTTTGGTGCGGCTCCTCCGCCTGAGGGGATGGGGAGTGAGCCCGGCCTAACACGGCCTTAATTTGTTAGAAAAAAAACACCGAGCTAAGAATTATCGTGTTCCAAACATGCCCAAAGAATGGATCAGCACCGGCGTATTCCAAACCGTGCCCTTTGCATTGGGAGGTTGTCAATCAGGTCCGGGGTTTCCGTGCACGCACGACTTGTGAAGCAAAATATCTCGAAATTGTGTTATTCGGATGAACAAAAAAGCACAATCCAACCTTGGAAGCTTCAACTACCTTCATACACTATACTACTATTATTAGTATCATCTGATCATCTCCCTCCAAGAAATGGGTCAAAATTGTGCACATGACGAGAGAAGAACTGTGCCGATGAACCTCTGCAACTAGCTGCATGTGGCAAGCGAATCAGTGCACGCAACAAAATATCCCCCATCTCTCCAGTGACGTGCGTCCATCGTTCACCGCTCAGCAGTGACTAAGCCCGTGTTCGTCATGTCACATCAAATGTTTGCACGTAGTATTAAATATAGACTAAAAATAATTAATTATAAAGTTTATAATTAATTTACAAGATAAATCTTTTAAACTTAATCCGTGACAATAAAGTGCTACAGCAACACATGCGTTAATGATGAATTAATTATGCTTAATAAATTTCTATAATTTATTTTTTATTAGTATCTAAACATCCTATATAAGATGTGACGCCCCCACAGCTTTAGAGGTCTAATTTTTCAACGCAATTTTCCCATGTTTCCCGCTGCTATTAGCGTCTGACAGACATGGCCGGTACTACACCCCTGGGCCCTGACGCGACTTGGAAGTTGGAAGAAGAGACGCGGCTTGTTGGGCCTACGCCTACGTACGACGGAGAGGGAAACGGACGCTATGGGAGGGAGAGCCTTTCCTTGCAAGAATGCTCAGCCCTGCACGGCAGCCAGCAACTTACTTATTGGCTGGGGAACGAACACCACAGACTCCAGGAATTGCCATTGCAGGTTAGACATGTCAATGCTACACCTCCCGTCATGCCGTCCTGCAGTCCATCCAGGTGCCTAACTCTCCTTCTTCCATTCACGGAGCATTTTCTTGCACTAGTTCATACTTTTGTACCACTTCATTTTT
This sequence comes from Miscanthus floridulus, assembly GCF_019320115.1. Taxonomy (NCBI): domain Eukaryota; kingdom Viridiplantae; phylum Streptophyta; class Magnoliopsida; order Poales; family Poaceae; genus Miscanthus; species Miscanthus floridulus. The sequence continues at coordinate 190,675,240 of NC_089580.1, forward strand.
GTTTGAGAAATTTGCACATATAGTTTGGTAGAGCGTGAGTGTAAAAATGCATGACTGACATGACAGGGTAATGCATGCAACAGTGTATAGGGGTTCTGGATCAGGAGGGAGCACACCGATCAGATCAGCGCCGGCTCAGAGACCAAGCTCAAGATCAAGAAAGGGCGTCGTCCTGACTTCTCCGTCGCCGCGGTCGTTGCTCACCACCACATGCGCTCTGAAGACGCCCTCCTATGGCGGATCGAGGGAGAAGGTCAACCCCAGGGACCTGTTCACCTTCTCCTACAAGTTCAGCACCGACATCCCGATGAGCGAAACGCAAGGGGTAGGTTGGCCGGCCTGGGTTTTTTGCTCTGCACTGCACATCTCAGATGATCTGATCCCATGGGGGGCTCTCTTTCTGTCTCTGCAGGCATCCATCGATGAGTACCTGCAGAACAGTCCGAGGATCGTCGGAGCGGTGTTTCCGGACCAGCGCAAAAGAAGAAAGATCAACGACGTGAGTTGCCTCGTCGCTTCTTCACCAATTTCATGTCTGAAAGTTCTGTACTGGTGTTGCTCAGAAGTCAGAACGTGTTCGCACTGAAAATTCTGAAAGTTTTAAGTGCCTTTCATTTCATCTCATTGGCTCTGAAACCTGAATTTCCGGCGACCTATGCAAGAGGAGTGAACGACACATACACGCAATGCTAACAGAGTGCCACTGGTTGCCGTCTTTCTTTCAGGAAGAATGGAGCGTGCAGCTCTTGCCCATCCAGTTCCTCTTCCTGTCGGCATCGCCGGTGATCGTCATGCGCTTCGTCAGCAAGTCCGGCGGGAAGGAGTACCCGCCCAACGTGCCCGTCCACGCCACCAGCCTCCTCCTCATGGAAGTGGTAACTGACATCACTCCCTCCTCGATCAAGAACTCAACTTTTTTCACGTCTGTCTGAATGTAATGTACCCTGACGTGCTCTGCTGCTGCTGCTGCAAGCAGACGGACTACAAGCTGAATGGTCTGGACAGCAACGCCATGCCGTCGCACCTGGTCCTCACCGTCCGAGGCTTGATGTACCCGCAGCGGCAGCGGGAGGGGAGGAAGAGCCTCAAGGGCCACGTCGAGATGACGGTCGGCTTCGACCTCCCGCCGGTGCTCGCCTTGGTCCCGGAGAGCATCATCAGAGGCGTCGGCGAGACGGTCAGAGCTTCATCTCCTCACCTGCTCTTGCAGAGAAACAATCATCGGTGTTTTTCTTCACCGGGATGATTGACAGGCATTTCGTGTGTGATGAACAATGCGCAGGTGTTGAGGCAGATGGCGGAGCAGATGAAGCAGGACTTCGACACAGGCCTGGCAGCAGATTTCAAGAAGTACAGGAGGGAGAAGCTAACCGAGAGGCGCACATCGCCCTGAATTTTGAGACACATTTCACAATCACAGCCCTGTATCATCAACAGTAGCCATGACTGAATTCTTTGGAGTCGCCGTGCTGTCAACCAGGGGCGGATGCACGATGCGGGATAGGAGGGGGCTAAAACAATGGAGATGTTGATTTGCATGAAGATTTAATGGTGAAATCAAGCTTTTGCTACAGTGATTCGGCTTGAAATCAAGAAATTAGGGGGGGCTGGAGCCCCCCCCCCCCCCCGCCGCCGCTGTCAACCTCTTGCAACTATTCATTCACCAGTTGGATGACACCAAATAATGATAACAACTTGATGTATCACATTTTATTCATTGTAAAAATGTTGCTCATTCATAATTACAAGAGCATCCATCCAATCCAATTTCAAAGAAATTTCTGCTCTCGATCGAGCAATTTCGTCTGTGTTTGCTGTCAGACTCGTCTGGTTCCATTTCAGCTAGGGACTTCTATGTACTACTATGTTGTATACAAGGCCTAGGGCCCATGCTTCCAACGGCTAGAAGAATCCAATTAACGATTCTATACAGTGTAAACACACAGCTCTAGTCTTCCAGTGGTGACCGCTTTCTCGCCCTTAAGTCGCGCTCCAGGCTTTGAGGCAATGGAGGAGTCCTTCCGCGGCGGAAAAGAACAGCAAGGGCTTTCATATTACGGCACATGTTGAAAACCTACAAACGAGCACAGTCGTGACAAGTTGTACATTCTGATCAGTTGGTAACTAGAAACTGTTAAGGTCCACCAAATAATTTACTTACTGATGATGCCTCTATCTCAGCAATTCCCTCGCACCCTTGACCGCCTCCCTGCAGAAGGTCGCAGTATTTTACAGCATCATCCTCATCCTCAAATATCTGCAGCAAAGGATGGAAACGATTCAGAAGACTATAAAGCAAGTAACTGTACCAAGTATCACATCTAGTTTTTTTAGGGAAGTGCAATGGTGTCTTCTTTTACTATGGTACAAAAGTGAGTATTGATTCAGCTTATAACAAGATGTATACCCACGCTTTTCTTTCTATATTTTGCTCAATTTGTGCATAATCTAAAAGAGTGTGAATACGATGGATTGAACAAGTTAAATGTGTTAGACAGCCAGAGGAAAGAGAAGAACAGTTGCCTATGAAGAACATGCCCTGAAAAATTCATCTCAAGCCAGCAAAGTACTCACCAGTACTCCCTCTCTGATATCTTCAACAACCATGTTAAACTTGGAGCCAGAGTACTTTGATTTAGTTCCAACTCCAGAACCCCCTCCCTTTGAGAAAAGCTTTCCAAGTTCCCTTTCAACTTCGCTGAGAAGACAACAATAGATAACACCAGCAGTTCATACGATTCAGTAAATTGCAGGCTCGTGACAAGCTAAATGTAACAGCATCAATAAATTCTCACTTGCGGCTCCTGCGAGTTTTCATTGTCCATAGGTGGTTATCGCTTCTGGCCAGCACATAGACTGGCTTGGAATCTTCTCTCCATGGGTTTGTCTCCAGTACTGAATCATCATTAAAGTACACAAAGTTACTAAATTTAAAATTGCCATGTGCCAAATTATCATGTATATTTACCATAAGGAGATTTTTTTAAAGAAAAATAAAAACTGATAACATTTCGAAGTATGTGCATCAGAACTCATCTAATCAAATACCCACAGCTATTTGACCATTGGATTCAGTCTCTAGTTACTACAAGAAGCTTATGCATATCAATTAGTAATGGCCCACAGCAGGCTTGTCCAATTGGTCAAGTAGCACATGACACCTACAGATGAAGCCATATCTTGCCCACCTGAAACTGCACATTTCAAGAAACACAAGACGCGTGAACCAACCCACAAACCTCACATAGTAGATGCTGATGTCCAGTTGATTGCAGCACGCAATCCTCCCGTGCACACAAACATCGCATCATTGGGCAATTCGTACCACGCGTTTCATCAAACACGCCGCGCGCACAACTAAACCCTGAACATATAGGCCAAACCGACACGAACACCTTAAGCTATGCTAAATCACTAAACCCCCGAGCGTTAACCCAATCTAAGTTAAGGCAACGAGAACTTGATCGAACATGGAGAGGCTTAATAAGATCCAAGAGGCGTCACCGTCGTAGGCGAGGGAGTCGAGGGACTCCACGAGGTGGCGCCGCATGCCGTAAGCGCGGGAGGAGACGCGGCGCAGGAACTCGTCCGAGGTCCCGGGTATGCCGCCGTCCATCCCCATCGCCCTCTCCACCTCCTGCGCGTCTCCGTCCCCCTCCGACGGCGGCGGGGGCCGGGGACGGGGCGACGCGGCCGCGGCCACGACCGCCCGGCGGTGCGCCGCGGCGAGGCGCGGGCGCGGGCGCGGGATGGACAGGAGCGAGGAGGCCGTGAGGTTTCCGGCCAGCGTGGTGGAGGCCGCAGCCGCCGCGGGCGGCGGCGGCGGGAGGGACGGCGAGGAAGCTGCCATTCCACGTTCCACAAAAAGCGAGGCGACGAGGCGGACAAGTGCGAGGAGTGAAACGTGGACAGTTGGACACGGCAGCCACGCTACAGTCTTCCACTGCGGTTGTTGGGTTCGGCACGTTTCGGAACTCAATTCAGACGCGGCTTCGGTCGGAATCCTTGACGTGTGGGCGGGTGGCGGCGACCACGGCCCGGCCTGTCCTACCGCGTTCAATTTTGGACCCGTCTTGGGTGTGCAAAGGCTGAATGATGTTGGGCCGAAAGAGGATACACAGGCCGGGCAGCGAGCTTTTCTTTTAGAAAAAAAAACAGAAATACGGCCTATGCTATACTATACCTTATTTATTTTATTTATGGTCCGATTATTACATCTCTGCTTCGTTTGTTGAATAGCTATTTTTTCTTCGGCTCCACGAGCAACTTTATTGATAGAACTGAAGCTATTTTGATGAAACATTTGGAAAACGAACAGACTAAGGCCCGGACGTTCGGACGGGGCTAACGTTCTGACGCCCACGCCTGTTGTGCCTGACCACGCCCCCGCGTAGGCATGCTGCTGCGCCCGCCCGCACGCCTACGACTGCTTCACGTGGGGGCCCAAGCCGCGTTTCCCATGCTTGCGCACACCCTCATGGGGGGTTGTCTCGATCTACGCTCGCACCGTTTCCCACGCCTGCCACTCGCGCCCCTCCACACCCACACATATGCAGATGGATCCCACTACAACATATGCAACATCAGATCTACTTTTACCATATCTAGATGAAACACTTGCAACATACATCCAAAAACAATTGAGACACTTGCAACATACGTCTGAAACATGAGGAAAACACGTGTGTAACCATTGCAAAACATATGCAACATCCTGATGAAACACTTACAACATACGTATGAAACACTTGAAACATACACTTGCAACATGATTGTATATGCAACATCTAGATCACTTTTCCAACATCCAGATGAAACACGAAACATACGTATGAAACACTAAAAATATAGGTGTATAACCATTGCAACATGTGTAATATCCCGATCTACTCTTGCAACATCCATACAAAATACTTGCAACATACCTTTGAAACAGTTGAAACATATAGTTGCAACATACGTTTTTCAGCGCAAACATCTCCTTGCTGCTTAGGCGAATGGAGGCTCATTGGTGCATGGATGTCACCGGTTTGCTCGTCGACAACACAGAGCTGGGTGGCGACGTACGTCGGGGTGGGGGTGGCACGGGCGGTAGTGACGCAGAGGACGGATGGGCAGCACAAGAAGGTCACCGATGTGCTCATTGGTAGCACGGAGCTCAGTGGCATAGAGGGCAGGGTGAGGACGACGCGCTGAAGCCACAATGGATCAAGTGGAGTGGGGAGTCATGGGCTGGAGGCTCGTCCATACGTACGGACGCCTTCCATGGGAGGAAAAGGAGGTTAGTGGGGATCACCCAGGAGCAAAGAATGGCGACGAGGAAGGCACGTGGGTGGATGCAGCGGCGCACAGAGCGAGTAAGGAAAAGGGGGAAGGTGGGTGCACACGGTGACGCAGGGATGTAGTGGCCCAGCGAGCAAGCCCTTGTAGTGGAGAATGAGTGAGTCATGTGGGCCTATGTGAAGAAGCCTGAAGTGGTGCGCCAACTCGTTTCGGTCCGTGGCGTTAACAGTGGATGCGGCGTCCGAGGAAAGAGAACCGTCCGAACACCCTAATCCAAGCGTTATCGCTTGGCATTTGGTAAAACAGCTCCTTACAATAGATAAAAAAGATAAAATATCCATAACAACTTTATTTTCTTCTTCTCTGCATGCGTATCCTTTATCCACACGGGATCCTCCTTGCCAGCTTCCTCCGTCCCAGGAGGTGCTCCATCTTTCTTTGCTTGAAGCCCCACAACTTTGTGTCGCAAATGCACACTAACATTCGACATCCCTGTGCATCGGCTTATCAGCGTCTCCGTGCCCTATTGGCCCAGCTTTGCTCTGGCGCCCAAGTGCCTCGCCCCCATAGGTGTTCTGTAGAAGATCTGTTCGCATGGATGAGGATGCGACCAAAGCTATTTCTTTTACTCCTTGCATCTCATCTAGCTCTAGAGAGGTAAAATTACCGGTGGAGCGGGACGGAGCGACGACACTTGGTCTTGTTTGACTCGCAATAGGGTGAAAGCTGCCCTTGCAATGATTTAGAGAGTACTACCAAACATGCTCTATGTTAGGTAAATCAAGAGCCACCATACGCTAGAAAAATTACTAATACAATCCTAAGATTAACCACGGTAGGGGACCTGGGCCACGTCACCCAAATGTTTTGATTAAGGATTTTGAGAGAGAGAAGGTGGGGGAAATGACTTCTTTAACCTCGTCTTTCAACCTTCAGCTGTTCACTAGAATTTGCCGTAACACACCACCATCTTCAACCTTTGGCGAGCTCCTGTGGCGAGCACCCCCTCCTCCGGTGAGCTCCTCTGGCCAGTCCCCCTCCTCTAGTGACATCCCCTGGCCAGCGTGGCTAGGGGCACGACATCCCTAGATGCAACCACCCAGGCTAGCATGGCTAGGACATCATAGCCACATGGTCGGCATGGCTAGGGGCGTCGACCACCCTGGTGAAAGCTCTAGTTTTATTTTGGTGAATTAATGAAATCCTAAGTGCTAACCTAATTTATCTAAGTGATTATGACACAGGTGGCACTATTTCAAGTGGTGGAGCAATAGTGAAGATCATGATGATGGTGTGACCATAGTGATGATCAAGTGCTTGGACTTAGAAAAGAAGAAAGAGAAAACAAAAAACTCAAGGCAAAGGCGAAACTTGATAGGAGCTTTTTAGTTTAGTGATCAAGATACTTAGCGAGTGTGGTCACATTTAGGATCTATAGGATCTCTGGTTGGCCTAGAGGGGGTGAATAGGCCTATCAAAACAAATACTCAAATATTTATCAAATTCACCCTATGGCACTACTGCTCTGGAGGGCAGCACTGTCGGACTACGATACTGCCAGACCAGAACAGCGGCACTGCCACACTTGCAGACAACTTTAAGTCATAGTTCAAAATCCATAAACAAAAACTTAGATCAGAGAAATTTCTTAGCTTACTGTAGGTATGACAATCACAGATCAAGAGCTAGAAGTGGTAGAAACACCACATACAAGTATATCAACTAAAAACCCTAGAAATCACCTCAACCATAATATGTCATGCAAGTAATATAAATCAAGCACAAGTGACATAATGATTTATCCTATGGTTCGGCTCACCACCAAGGCTTGTCTACCTCTACGTTATTGAGGTTAGCCACTAAGGCTTAAAGCTTTTTAGCCCTTCCTTATTATCAAGTCAAGAGACTTAACTCTTAAGATGAGAGGTGCGTTTACTAGCTTTAAGAGATGGTTATAAACCTCTCAGGACTGCCACATAAGTTAGCAAGCTCCACAGGCGATGCTCTAGCCAGCTAGGAGCCAAGCTCCAAGAGTAACAAACACAACTGTTGGCCAAAACGTGAATCAAGTGCTCTTTAGAGTTGTGAAATCAATGGAGCTGTTCTCTAATCGAGTTTGGGACCCTTTTTCTCAAGGATTGATGGGAGAAATCAATGGATTTGCTTGAGGGCTTGAGGTCAACAATGGAGGGAGAGAGATCCTGCTTTGCTTTGGACATGCTCAAGTGAGGAAGAAGAGGCAGGTGATAGTTGGGAAGGAAGGGAAAAGATATATATATACCCCCAGTCCCCAATAGTCACTTAAATTGCAGATAGCCATTGGGAAGGAAAGGGAAAGGTATATATACCCCTAGCCCTCAATGATCACCGCACCCAAGGGGTCGAGCGAGAAGAAGCCCTCGGCCTCAAGGTAGGGTGAGACAGAGCCCATGGTCTAGAGGTCGGGCGAGACAGAGCCCATGACTTTGGGGTCGGGCAAGACGAAGCCCGTGACCTTGGGGTCGGACGAGATAGAGCCCACACCAAGGGGTCGGGCGAGACGGAGCCTGCACCAAGGGGTCGGGCGAGACGAATCCCGCGACCTTGGGGTCAGGCGAGATGGATCTCGTACCTAAGGGGTCGGGCAAGATCATTTAATACATCTTGAGACATCCGAGGAAGTCAACGTGGGTGCTAACTTCCTTGTGCTGTGACTCAACTGCGTTAGTGCCTCTCTTCAAGTGCAATAGTGTCGCACCACGCAAGATAGCAAGGGTAATAGTGAAGTATAGACTGTGTTGGCTATGAATCTGAGGATGCTTGGGGTTGTTTGAGCACTTGGTAGCATATATTAGCTTAAGCATTATACCCCCTTTATAGTATGACTTTTTCTATACTCAAATTCAAGATATAAAGAATCTTAAACCTCTTTTAAGTTTGAAGCCATCTATATTTGTAATTGGAGGCTCCTCCATTTCATGTAGCATCCTTGAATATAAATTCCCTGCTTGTTATCTCGATAAATTTCATTAGTTCTCTAATTGTGTGGTTATTATCATCAAAACCCACAATTAAGGCTTGATTGCACTTTCAGGATCGATAGTCGTACTATTAAGAGGGGTCAACCTCATATCAAAATACGGTTATCAAAGTGTCACTAGATGTTCCAACTCATTGCATGTGCATTTAGGATCTAGTGGACTGCTAACACCCTTGAAAATATTTGTGAAAATATGCTAACACACGTGCACAAGGTGATACACTTGGTGGTTGACATATTTGAGTAAGGGTGGAGAAGTTAGTGAAGTGAAGGAGGTGTTTGTCACTGGAAAATAGTGACTAGACGCTGCTCTCGCAGCGACCAAACTCTGTGCCTAAATTTGGTTAGTGTTGGGCAGTGATGGCCTGGTCTTTGTGAACGACCAGATGCTAAATAGTGTTTATGATCGAACACGCAGGGCCTGCGTCCGGTTAGGATGTGACATACATTGACACAAGCATCAGAGCGAGGTAGAGGTGACCGAATTCACTGGCGCGTCCGGTCATGCATGACCTGACGTGTCTGGCTCACCCAAGGGGTCAGGCAAGATCGTTTAATACATCTTGAGCCATCTACGGAAGTCAACGTGGGTGCTAACTTCCTTGTGCCGTGACTCAAGTGTGTCAGTGCCTCTCTTCAAGTGCGATAGTGTCGCACCTCGCAAGACAACAAGGGTAATAGTGAAGTGTAGACTATGTTGGCTATGAATCTGAGGATGCTTGTGGTTGTTTAAGCACTTAGTAGCACATATTAGCTTAAGCATTGTACCCCCCCTTTATAGTACGGTTTTTCCTATACTCAAATTCAAGATATGAAAGAATCTTAAACCTCTTATAAGTTTGAAGCCATCTATATTTGTAATTGGAGGCTCCTCCGTTTCGTGTAGCATCGTCGAATATAAATTACCTGCTTGTTATCTCGATAAATTTCATTAGTTTTCTAATTGTGTGGTCATTATCACCAAAACTCATAATTAAGACTTGATTGTACTTTCAGGATCAATAGTCGTACTATTAAGAGGGGTCAAACTCTTATCGAAATACGGTTATCAAAGTGCCACTAGATGCTCTAACGCATTGCATATGCATTTAGAATCTAGTGGAGTGCTAACACCCTTGAAAATATGCTAACACATGTGCACAAGGTGATAGACTTGGTGGTTGGCATATTTGAGCAAGGGTGGAGAAGTTGGTGAAGTGAAGGAGGTGTTTGTCACTGGAAAATAGTGACTGGACACTGCTCTCACAGCGACCAAACTCTGTGCCTGCGTCTGGTCAGTGTTGGGCAGTGATGGCCTAGTCTTTGTGAACGACCGGATGCTAAACAGTGTTTATGACCGGACACGTAGGGCCTGTGTCCTGTTAGGATGTGACGTAGTTGACATAAGCATCAGAGCGAGGCAAAGGTGATCGGATTCACTGGTGTGTCTGGTCATGCGTGACCTGACACGTCTAGTCGAGAAAAAATGGCTTTGGATGCTTACTAGAAGTGACCTAACACTGAGAAGCTGAGTGGAGCAGCGCATCCAGTCATATTGTGGCCTTGGTGCCACGCATGGGGCTTAACGCTGATCGGCGTGTCCGGTCTTGAAGACTGGCGTGTTCGGTTGTTACTTAACCGTGAGGGCGCTGAGAATCGACCATTGGGATCAGGCGGCTGTAGTTGAATTCGGGGGACACATGGATGAAGATCCATGACCGGACACTGGGGGCCTATGTCCGGTCACCCCATGAAAGTTGAGGGGAGAGAGCCAACGACTCTATTTCAAGGGAGCCTCTATTTAGGCCCCATGGTCGGCTCAAGCTCACTCTCTTAGTTATTTGCATTGACATAGCAACCTTACAAGCTTAGCCAAAGTCCTTGTACTCATCTCTATCATTGATTCATCATCTTTGTGTGATTAGGAGAGAATCCAAGTGCATTGCTTGAGTAATTGCGTCTAGAGGCACTTGGTGTTCGTGTTTCGCTATGGGATTCGCTTGTTACTCTTGGTGGTTGCCGCCACCTAGATGGCTTGAAACAGGGAGGATTGTCGAGTGGAGATTAGTGATTATCTTCGGCTTTCGATCATGGTGATTGTGAGGGGTTCTTGACCTTTCCTTGGCGGAGAGCCAAAAGGTACTCTAGTAGATTGCTCGTGGCTTATGTGATCCTCATCTTGTGTTGGTTGTGCGGCACCTATAACACCCTCGGTGTTACACCCTAAATCAATTATTAAAACATGTCATGAGCATCATGTTTATGTGTTAATGCATGTGATAAAGTGTGTAGTTCAATTTCTGTAACTCAAACTGATCAATAAAAATGCTAAACGAAAGTTGATTCGATAGTTCATGCATATCAAGTAGGGTTTAAAACCAATTTTTATTAAGCAAAAATACTATAGAACATGTGTGTGATACTTAAATAAAGTTGAAAGTGCAAACTTTGTAGATGACAATGAAATACTTGCTGTTGAAAAATAATATTGCTTAGTAATATTTTCAATAGCTTAGAAATGCAATTTAAAATAGAGTTCAATTAAAAAACTTAGAAAATTTCAAGCTTATGTACAGCTGGACATTGCTAAGTTTAGCAATTTATTTAGAGAGATTGGGTTAGAGGGTGATGTGGTGTTTTAGATTAGCTGAGTAGCCTCATGTATCAGTTTGATCATGGTGAAGTCAGTTTTGGTTTAGAGGCAATGGTTTAGTGGTAGTCGCTGCTTTAAAATCCATGCACAACATGTTCTCGGGCTAGCCCTCTAGGCTGGGCACGGTCACCAAGCCGCGGGGGCACGCCATCGTTGTGTTGGCACGCTCTGCGTGCGTACATGCGCTGCCGCGCTTGGCCGACCTGGTCGCCCTAACCCGATCATGAGGAGCCACCGTTGCTGTAGTTTGCCTGGCTAAGCGGTGCTGTCCCTACCCCACATGCTGCTGCGTCGCCGACCCACCTCGCTTCGCGACACAGCCGCCACCGCCACTGCTATCGCATCACGTTGTGCTTGAGCCTGCCCGCTGCATCGCACTACGTCGCCTACCGCTGCACCGCGCTACGTCGCTGGCGCGCTTTGATGCCACGAGCACGAGGCCAGACCATCGTCGCCATGCCATTTATGGCACTACGACGCGTGTGTTGGGAGTATGCCCTAGAGATAATCATAGAGATGATTATATTGTCTTGTATCCATGATATATTATGAGTTCATTGAATTTCCATTAAAGACAACCTATATCGATTAGCAATTATGTGAATTATTTGTGAAACTCTTTTACTTGTATGGTTATTCTAATGTTGTCCCTGGTCAGAGTTTGTGTGAGGACACACATAAATAATGGATCAGCACATTATTAGTTGATGACTATATTTCACAAGTCATAGACATGGAGATGTCAAACTAATAATGTGGGCACATGTATGATATGGGGCTGGACTGACCCAATGTGAGATGTTGTTATTATCTCTATTCACATCATGTACGTTATGTCCTTAGACCTGAGATTGTTGTATGCATTCAAGATGTGAAACGACCTACTCAGGGACTATCAAACACTACTCTGTAACAGGGTAGTTATAAAGGTGGTTTTTTGGGTTTGTTGATAAACATGCTATGAGACAGACAATCAAGAAGAAATTTGCCCATCTCTATATGAGAGAGATATTATTAGATCAATCTAATGATTAGATCAAGAAATGCATGGCCGTGCTTGGGTTAAGTGTTAACCTATGAGTTGGACCAAATATCATGAGGCAAGGGAATAACAAGTATGTGGTGTTGTGGTGGTTCGTCTGATATGATCTTTGCGTACACATAGGAGTTGACATGCCTTGCTAGAGGCCGCTATCAACTAATGGCCAAGTAGGAGTAGTCGGGCCATGTCTATGTGTGCATGAACCCATAGGGTCACACGCTTAAGGGGCTGGAAGCCTAATTTGGATTGGATCCGAGTTAGACAAGGCTTAGGGTTACTAATGGGCCTCTAACTTGGGAGCTCATTAGGGACGCCTATAAATAAGTGGGGTGGGCAACGGGGCTAGGTATCCATGCCATTTTGGCAGCCGCCGCCGCCCATCCTATGCTCACGCCTACTGCTCCTCGCGGACCTAGCAGTCTAGAGGCGCGATGCTTCCTCCCTGTATATGTGGATACCTCGGAGGTGTTGCATCTGGAGCACAAGGACGAACCGCACGAAGGGGACGGACGTACGGACGACCTCACAACTGCACGACACTGCTATGACGTGTACAACTACATCGAGTTGCTTCCGCTGCACCTACGCGTCTAGTGGTAATCCCATGATCTATAACTAGCAGTAGATCCTGGTTTATGAGGTTAAATTTTTGTTTTTCGACTAGCGTAGCATCCTCATAACCCTATAGCGTGGGCCACATAGGTCATGAGCATGCATGCCTAGCTATTAGCGTTTGGCCATGGGCCATGCTGGTCGCGTTAACTGCGTCCCGCCAAGGCTCACCTCGTCGAGTCATCAGCCGCACCCCATCTCTATCTCTCTTTCCTTCTCTCTGCCGCCAAGCCGCGCCAACATGCCTACCTATGAGGGGTTGTCTCCCATCAATTCCATGCATCCCACAACTCCGTCCTCATAGCCTCTCATCAACCGCCCCCACCTTGCCTTGATTATGGCCAGGCCAAGCTCCAATTTTGGAGCTTTGCTCGCCTCACCGTGGCCAGCTCCAACCTCGCCATCTCGCGTCGAATTGACCGTACCACTAGCCCTACCTAGAACCCCTCTTCGTCATGCACACACCCAAGTCGCAGCCCTATATCTACCTCCACGCCTCTGACATGGCCGTGTCACTGTGATTCGCCATCGAGCTCGCCGCGCGCACATGGCCTGACTTGCTTGAGGCGTCTCCGGCTAGGCCACCGCTATGGGTAGGATTGTGGTGCATCACTGATGCTTACCCGTCACTCCTATTATCTGTTGCACGCTATGGCTCACCAAAATGTGGTTGCCACCGCTGCAGGTCGCTGCCGCCGGGGAGAGCCGCTCTGCTTCACCTCTATTTGTGCAACCACCGTCCATCGTCGCGCGTCGACCCATAGGTGAGCATTAGTCCCATAGCTAGGTATGCAAGGGTCTTGGTTGGCCAGCGTAACGAGACCATACCGGTCCACGCCGCGCTGGCGAGCATAGGGGTCGCGGGGACCTCCTCGATGCGAAGACAGCTTCTATCAAGGTCTTTCGTGCATAAGTGCTGACTGAGTAAATAGGACAAATAGTGGTTGCGAGAATAGTAGGAAGCTCGGGGGTGTTTTCGCTAAAATGCCAGCGCGCGCGGGGACTCCCTAACATGGGGTGTCTCCGCATGTGGGCCGCGCCCCGTGTGGGCCGCGTTGGGCTAGTTTGGTTCGTCATTTTAGTAAAGAATTAGAAATGATTTTGTATTTTTATTTAAGAACCAATTTTGTATAATTGATCTAAAATCATGTAGGTGTTCAAAAATTATGAAACAAATTTTGTTAGGTTCCTAAAATTGTGATCTATCTGCTAGTATATTTTATTCATATAGTTTTATAATATTTTCAGGAGTATCTAATTAATTTAAGATGCTTAATATTGTAAGATATAAATTTATAGGAATTTTTGTGATGAATTGGTGATAGTGTTGGCTCAGAAGTGGGGACGAAGATGGTGGAGGTCTAAGCACCATACTAAGTCCGGGACTCAGGAGTGGGAGCTTGGAGTCCAAGTTTAGACGGGGACCTAGACCCCTTGACAAGAGAGTGGTGGGTTGGTCTTGCTTGTGCCTAGGGTATAAGCAGGGCGTGTGTTTTTGGGTACTCAGCTATGATACATTGGTTCGCGAATCACCATATAATATGGTATAACTTGGCTGTGATCTAGCACCGTAGTAAGAACTAAAATATGAAAGATGGTAAAATAGTTCTGATTGCTTACCACCTACTTAAAAATAGCCTAGGTGGTTACATAGAATGGTTAGTTAATGAACTAATGATGACTGCTAATGAAATTGAATATAAGGACAGACATTTAGTAATGCTTCCGCAGATGCAATAACCCACAAGTCAGATAGCCTTACATATCCTTGTAGTCTTTTATTTTTCTCATGTTGGGTAAGTCTTGCTGAGTACAATCGAGTACTCAATGTTTTATTCCCCTGTTGTAGGTGATCGAAGGATGCTTAGAGCTAACTCTTGTGAAAACCTCCTGGTGGGTTCAGAGAGAATTCCTTTCACGCTACGACCGTAGTGTTAATTTATAACACTCACGAAAGATTTTTTTTAAAAAAGATGTAAAATCTGTTAGCATCTCTTATATAAAATATTCACTATATTAATGCTCTTCCATGTCGTTAAAGTAATCTTACTTTCTCTATAACTCTAATAACATTATTATATTCCGTTGTTATAATAAATTGAGGTAATATTCTAGTACTGTAATAAAGTGATGTAAGAAATGATTTAAGATTGTTGTAAGCTTTATTCTCTCATTATGATCCTAATGAAAAATGTGGATTTTCGAGTTTTCTCTTAGGATGTGCTCGACGGAACTGCGTAGTTTAGTGTCCTCTCTTGGGTACTTAGTGTCTAACGAAAGACAAATACTCCTAGGAGGTATTAGATTAGGCGGTTCTGTCACAACACCCTATTGAGGTTTTAACGTGTGATGCCAATTAGCGCGTGAACCTCTAAGTGAGTGAATCACCACAACGAGGACTAGCTTGCCGGCAAGCAAGTGAACCTCGGTAAAAAAATCTTGTGTCACCTTGTTCGAGGATTTCATTGGTTATCTTGTGATTGATTGATTGGCTCCATCTTGTGATTGGCTCATACCTCGATACGTCGGTATAATCATCGCCATCCTTTTTTGTATTACATTCCTAGTGTGTAAGCTAAGCTCCTTAGTGTAATTAGTTTTGAGAGCTAGCTTGCGTCGGGACTAGTGTTTAGTGAGGATCTTTAGTTAGTCTTTGAGTGTTTACTAACTTAGTGTAGTGACATAGCCACTATATGGATAGAAACTATAACAACTAGAATTGTGGTAGGTGGATTGTATTTTTAGTAGGCTAGCGCCACACTCGCTTCGCCGTTTATTTGACTAATCACATTGCTTAAGTGTTATTGTAGAAATTTTTATAGGCTATTAACCCCCATCTAGTCATTAGGACCTTTCACCTGGCCGGCGCGGCTAGGGGCATCGCAGCCACCCACGTCGCGGCGCACGTGCTTCAGGGCCGGATCGTAGTAGGCATTGAAGTTGTCGAGGCCGAGCACGCCGTCGCCACGGAGAGGATGCGGGCGCCTGAGGAGGAGCCAGAGTTGGAGGCGGGCGCCACGAAGAGGCTGAAGGAGTGGGAGAGCAACGACGGGTAGTGCATGACGAAGAGGACGATGAGGGTGGCCAACTAGGAAGAAAGTGCATTTACAGAAAAACCCCTCTTCTCTTTCTATCTTTTTACTGTTCACTAAGTCTATCAAGTCATCCTAATAACCCCCTAGGAATCTTTATATTTTTAATAAAATCCTGGCCAGGCACTTTTGCGCAGCGGCGTGTTACAACAAATTTCAGTGAGCAGCTAAAGGTTGAAGATAAGGGCAAAGAAGTCATTTCTCCCACATTCTCTCTCTTAAAACCTGAAAAATAAATAAAATAATAGGCAGGGTGTGTTACCGCAAACAACCACAAATTAGATGTTTTTACAGTGTCGTCGAGCAAAAATTGCAATTTTATTCGTAATGGTACTGGTGAGTAAACTTTTTCGTACCCGTATGATATGCGTCTCCTTGGCTCCGGCTCTCCGCCATGCTGCCACATCGGCGACCCGAGTGACTCGTTCTCGTACGTGTGTTCTGTTGGGAACGGGATCCTCTACCATCGAAGACTATACGGCAGAGGGACGTCCTTACGCCTGATGCCGTTCGTTTATAATCCGATTGTAGGCAGCAAATAAGCACATAAGAGTACGCCGTCCCGGCCCATATACGTGATTTGGCCCATGTTTTAGAACCGCAAAACACAAAAGAAAAGAAGGAAAAAAACAAAGCGCTCCAGCGACTCGCCGTCGCGGCGCTCGTGGAGATGGCCGCCGCCCGCCGGCCGATTTCTTCTGCCCCAACCCCCGTCATTGGAGCAGACATGCAGATCCATGGAGAAGCACTCTCCTCCCAACCCTCATCCTCCACTTTCCTATCTGTCGCCCTCGCGCTGTCCCCAGCATGCAACGCAGCTGCCCCGTCCAGCTCTGCGTCGACGACGGCTGATTCATGGTTCCAGCTTCGACGGGCCATGGGAGGATGTTTCGACGAACCGTGGGAAGATGATGGATGCTAGCTCACAGTCCTGCAGGACGCTGCTCGACGTCGCCCTTGAGAAGCCAAACTCTAAAGTTCAGACTATCAGTAGACAAGCAGTAGCGTTGAATTATCATTGTGTAATTGATATGAGTTGAGATTGTGGCTCAGTTTTCTTTGTGATTGAATGGTTGTCAATTGGAGAGTTTGATTATTATTATGTGTAATTGAGACTTCACTGCTGTTGTGATGAATGTGTTGATTTGAGAACTTTGAAGGGGAAAAGAGAGATTCAGACTTGGCACTGAAAATATGTCAGTTCAGTGTGTGCCCAGATTTAGCTATAAGAGAATACATTATTTAGAATTTTCAGGTACTACAAAAGATTTACTGCAAGCACTTATATAATCCAGATTCAGATTTACTGCAAGCACTTATATATACAAAAGATTTGCTTGCAAAATGAGAACAGAAAGCTGAGTTTGTCCTTCTAGTACTAGATAACTGATTTATGGCAAAAGAAAGCTGAACTTATATATCCACTTGGGAGCAGATCACTTATGTGTGGCATATAATCCTCCATACTTCCAAAACACTAAAGTTCTTCATAACAACATCACTAGAATCCAGTCATAAGGTCATCTGTCATTGGTCCCTGCATGTTAAATAAAAAGTAAGTTTTTTAAAAAGACATATCATCTCAAGATTTGTAGAGTAGCTATATGAGCAGATTACCACCAACACCTGAGTGAAGCTAACTTGTGCTTGTGCACCACTTGAATTAGAGGGTTCAGGAAATAATAAACACAATTCCTCTTGTGCACCAATGAATCTCTGACTAGATTATGGTGATGTTGTTATGAAGAGCTATTAGTATTTTGGAAGTATGAACTGTATGCAACATATAAGTGATATGCTCCCAGGTGGATATACATGTTCAGGTTTCTTTTGCCACAAATCAGTGATCTGGTGCTAGGTGATATGCTCCCAGGTGGACAAATTCGGTTTTTTATTGCCATTTTGCAAGTATCTTGGAAGCAAAAAAGCTCTAGTTTTGTACATATAATTTAGCTTTCTTTTGCTATGTTGCAAATGAGCATTCTAGTACCATTGGTACATATTCTGCCATTCAGAAACAGTTATTATCACAACAACACTGAAGTATCAAATTCACAATAATTATACTCTCAAATTGGCAAGAATTATCCAATCATCACAAACGAAGTTGAGCCACAATCTCAACTCACATCAAATACACAGTGACAATTCAACACTACTTATCTACTCTAGTCTGAACTTTGGAGTTCGGCTTCTCAAGGTGCTGTCGTAGGCTGAGGATGAGGGCGGTGGAGGAGAGCACTTTCCTGGAGACCTGCTTGCCTGCTCCAGTGCTGAGGGAGGCCGCAAGCAGCAGCCGGCGGCGGCCATCTTCACGGGCACTGCAACGGCGACGAGTGCCTGCAACGCTCCGTTTCTTTGCAGACAACGAGGAGGACGGAGGAGAGAACTTGTTCCTGCTCCAGCGCCGGGGGCCGGGAGCAGCAGCAGCTAGCCGATGGCCATCTTCATGGGCGCGGCGGCGAGTGCCTGGAGCACTTCGTATCTTTCCTTTCCCACTTCTGTTTTGCTTTTCCTAGATGTGGGCCGTGTCGAGTATATGGGCCGAGGCAAGAATTGGACGGCTTCCATGCTTATTTCCGCTGCACCGTCGGATGCCCAACGAACGCCATCGGGCATAGGTACGTCCCTCTGCACCATTTCGAAAGCACCGAGAACCGAAGCGACCAGAAGCCTGTGACCCAAGGCCAAAGCGATCACGGTGACCGACTCAGACGACGTGTGCAGCAACGCGCCACCTCAGCCGGACACCCGTCGCCGCGCCAACAGCCTCGCTCGAACCGCCCCCTACACGCGTGACGCGTCCAAACCCCTCGCGCCAATAAAACCCTGCGCTCCCCCAAAACCCAGCACGATCGATCAGCGCGCATCACTGACAAAAGCACACGTACACAGCTAGTCAGCTAGTCTTCGCGGCTGCCAAGCTTAAGCTGAGAAGGATTGCCAATGGCGGTAGTCTCGCGGTCAAGGAGTCGCGCCGTCCCCGCGGCGCTGCTGCTGCTGCTGATCCTGGCGGTGGCTCGGCGGCCGCGATGGCGTGGCGGCCAAGACGAACGGCCACGACGTCGCGGAGGAGAGCAACAAGGAGGAGGGGTCGTTGACGGCTGGGCCAAGGACAAGATC